>NC_057799.1:383459781-383750828 GCF_018294505.1 Triticum aestivum | reverse complement strand
CCGCTCCATGCGCTCCGCCAAAGCCGCCCTCCCCGCCGCGCCGATACATCGGGGCCGCGGTTCGGCGATCCACTCGCTCCCACAGTACGCTCTCGTAGACTGCCGTCCTCTAGCCGCGCCGCCACCTCTGGCTACGTTCTTGTGGAGGCGCACGGCGGTCAGCGCCGCCACCGCTGGCGACGTTCGTGTGGAGACGCACGGCGGTCAGCTTCTCCCACGGTACGCGTATTCTAGACTAAGGCCCCGTTCATGTCGGTGTAGCGTTGAATGTTAGCTGATAGACGCTGTTAATCTCACTGTTTGCCGAAGTAGTTTACTGTCAATATGCTCTTCTTAAGAAGCTTCCTTGCCCTGTTCTGCACTCAGTCTGCTTAGCTGAGATGGCATGCCAAGGCCGATTAGTTGCTAAAATATCCTGCCATATATTTATTGTGACGTAGATTGCCATGGTCTAGTAGCCAATCTGTTAGGTGAAATAGCTCTACACCGTTTTATACTCGATCTTTGTTGCTGCGATGGCCTTCGATAGTTCGATGGCTGAGTGCTCGGCCTCATTGACTGCTGAAACAGCCTGCCATAATTTGGCACTCAAATCTGTTTGCTGAATTAGCTTTACATATATTTCGTTACTTAGATCTGCTCGTCCAAATATCTTGCCATAGCTTTAGACATCGACCTAGGTATTTTTTCTGGACTTCATAAAAAAGCATATATGTTTTTCCTGTAATATCTAGTAGAAGAACTAATTTGTATGTCTAACAGATGGACAGGACTTGGATAACTTCTGGTCGAAGATTCTCCGCTGGATATGTCGAGGGGGTTGAAAACTTCATGAATTTTATCAGAGGTGAGTACGGTGGTCCGAAATCAGATGTGCTCTGCCCGTGTAGCAGTTGTATGAATTCAGTTACAAGACCCCAGTCAACTGTGCAAAATCATCTACACTTGTATGGGATGTCAGTCACATATACTAGGTGGGTTCATCATGGTGAAGCTGTGAACGTCAATGTTATTGACTACGTGGAAGCAGCAGATCGCCATCTTGATCTACCTGATGCTCAGGTGGAAGAGGAGGAGGTGGTGGTGGTGGCGGAGCCAGTGAGTTTGACCAACATTGAAACAATGCTACGAAATGCTCGTGCATTCCGTGAACTTTCACCTGCAGAAGAAAAACGGTGGGCCCACATGTTGGAACAATGCAACGTTGCTGTCACCCTAGGAAATAAGCTGTCAGTATTCTCAGCTATGGTCACCTTTCTTCAGGTGAAGACATCTGAGCGGATGACCAACAAATCATTCGATGCGATGTTGGTTGCTTTCCGCAAATCTTTCCCAGATGCGTCTGAGCTGCCACACACCTACAGTAAAATGAAGAATTTCCTTCGTGCAGTTGGAATTGGATATGATATGATCCATGTTTGTAAGAATAATTGTGTTCTGTTCCGGAAGGATTATGCCAACTTAAGTGAATGCCCAAAATGCAAATCATCAAGATGGAAAGATGGCGATGCTATGAAGAGGATTCCTCATAATGTTCTGAGACCTTTTCCAATTACACCAAGATTGCAGAGGTTGTTTCATGATGCTGAAACAAGAGAGGATGTACTGTGGCATTCTAGGAACCAGGAGTACAGAGATCAGAATGTAATGAGCCATCCATCTCATGGTAGTGAGTGGAAAAGCTTCAATGATAAACACAAAGACTTGGCTTAGCTTCAGATGGATTTAACCCATTTGGCCACCAGAGCGCCACATATAGCATGTGGCCAGTGCTTGTTATCCCTTGCAACATGCCTCCAAATGTCTGCACCAAAGAATCAAACTACATGATGGCCTTGCTCATCCCAGGTCCAAAAAGTCCTGGAAAGGATTTTGATTTGTTCATGGAGCCTCTTGTGGAGGAACTTCAACAACTATGGAAGGGTGTTCTCACTCGAGACCTATATAGCAGCCCACCAGCTGATTTCTTTCTGCGTGCTGTTATAATTTGGTGCATCCATGATTATCCGGATTTGGGCACTATGTCAGGGCGAACGACACATGGTTACAATGCATGTGTTCGCTGTGACAGGAATCCGCTGTCATATGCAATACTTAGCAAGATCTGTTACATTGGACACCGCCGTTTCCTTGCCAAGGACAAGCCGCATCCTAGAAAATACCGAAGACATGTGTTCAATGCAAAGCATGAAAACCGTGATGCGCCAAAGAGGCTCACCGCCGATGAGTTGCAAGTGGAATTAGAGAAGGTCAGGCATATTACACCAGGAAACCATCCTGGTAATGGTAGCGGGAAAAGGAAGCGTGGCAGGGTAGAAGAGAGATTATTGTTTACCCGCAGGTCCACTTTGTGGGACTTGGAGTATTGGAAAGATTTGGATCTGCGGCATAATCTTGATGTGATGCACATCGAGAAAAATATATGTGACAGCATTATCGGCACACTTCTTAATATTGAAGGCAAGACGAAAGATACCTTAAAATCTAGGATTGATTTGACAGACCTGGGTATCAGAAAGGATTTGCAGGTGCAAGATGAAGGTAAACCACGGGATATGGCACCAGCTGTGTACGTCTTGGACAAGGTAAAAAGAAAAGAATTCTGCGAGGTCCTGTCACGTGTGAGATTCCCACATGGATTTGCTTCCAACCCTAAAAGGAGAGTCAGTGCAGATGGAAACAAGGTACAAGGGTTGAAAACTCATGACTGCCACGTCCTACTTCAAAGGGTTTTACCTGTTATCCTTAGAGGATTGGGCCGCCCTGACTTATACAGAGCAGTTGCAGAGTTGGGACAATTCTTCAGGGAACTCTGCAGTAGGAATATCAGGATAGATGCTTTGGAGCGTCTTAGAGACAAGATACCAACTATCCTATGCGACCTTGAGAAGATATATCCTCCAGCCTTCTTTGATGTGATGGTGCATTTGGCTGTTCATCTACCTGATGAGGCACTACTTAGAGGTCCAGTACAGTATGGCTGGATGTACCCTATTGAAAGGCGGCTAGGCACTTTCAAGGGCTATGTTAGGAACAGAGCTAGACCCGAGGGTTCCATTGCAGAGGCCTACATTGCTACAGAAGCATTGACATTCTGCTCAAAATACATTGAAACAGCTGATGAGCTTAGCAAAGAGGTGGGTGAAGACAATCCCGGGCTCAATGTTTTCGATTATTCTGTTCGAGTTACAGGGAAGAGTCGACAAGAGGACAAACCTAAAGATTTGGACAAAATGGTTTGGTATGTGTTGAATAACTGTCCTGAGATACTACCTTATATCAAGTAAGTGCAGTACTGCAGCTTATACATCGTAATATACTAAACTTGCAGCACATTCTTATATATTTAGATGTTTGACGCGATCACTATGTTGTGCAGCATCTACAAAGAGGAGTTACTGCCGCAAAATCCAAGAAACATTGACAAACTGGTTATGGCAGGATTTGCGAAATGGTTCAAGAACCATGTAAGCTTTTGAAGTGCACTGTCAGTTTTTTTAATATATTGAGTACATAAGATGATCAGCTTGTCTATTTTCTAACCATAGGTTAAGAAGATGCGGGAGGATGGGCAGGCACTTGATGATGCCCTTTACTCACTAACAATGGGTCCTGATACTCGGGTAAGACATTATTAATCTTGCGTTGTTGGAGATGTGCGCTACAACACCCTTGCACGAGACGAAGGCAGGAAGACACAAAACAGTGCCATCATGAGCACGGATACGTATGACAAAGAGACAACTGAAATGTATGCTAACATAACAGACATTGTTCAGTTGCAGTATATCTCCAGTTTCGAGGATCATCGGTGTGTGGTTCTGTTGTGCTGTCGTTGGTATAACCTGTTTTCCAGGATCGCAAAACCCAGAGCTGATGATTATTTCAAATCCATCAATGTCAAGGCGGCGTACCAGACCAACGAGCCTTTTATTTTGGCAAATCAAGCAACACATATATTTTTCTTGGAAGACACATTTGCACGTAGCGATGACTGGAGAGTATTGCAAAGGTTTGAGCAGAGGAATTCGTTTAATGAAGTTGCACAACAAGATGATGCTTACACTGCTCCTGATGTACAAGATAACACAGATGTTCCTAATATCTTTGAGAACCATCACGTCAATGATGCCGGCGAAAAGATTGCCTGTCGTGCTGTGGACATACAAGAGTTGATCAAGAAGAAGCCAACGTTCGAGGACGTTGAGGACGAAGAAGAAGATGACACCGTGGGGAATTACGATTCAGACTGATACACATGGCGAAGATGTTGACGCTGCTGCTGCGGATGATGATTACATTGCTTTTGTCGTATTTGCCTGTCAGAAGACGTTTTTTATCTACTATGTGAAATTGTGTTTGCTATGACAACTGAAACCTGATGAACATGTTGTTTAGTATTTTGCTGTGAGAACATCACTTGTTATGTATGCTAATTTGTGTTTGGTGATTGTATGACAACTAAAACATGATGACATTGTTGTTTAGTTGTACTCATATTTGGATGTGAAACTTGAATTTGATGACATAGTTTGCTGTTGGATTGCAATTTGCTCAACGTCTTCGAATGAGAACAAAGCTGACCCGACAGGGCCTCTGCTATTTATTTATTTATATGAGCAAAAGGGGATACCCCCTGATTTCCGTTAATAGAAATCATTAGATGTTCACAACACTACGCCCAGCCTGCTACACAGGATTCATTCATTACTAGTTTCAGCAAAGTGCTCATGTCGTAGCCACTGAATACATCACGAGTGCTACATACACTGCAAATAAAGAGACAATCATCCTACAGAGCACATCGATTTTGCCCATTATCTTCACAAGCTCTTTCATCTCCTCATTGCTGTCAAGGCCGTTCAGCAGCTGTTGCTTGGCCATGATCAGAGGAACTGCATCTTTAACCTTCTGCTCTGCATCTTCCTCTTCTGCCGTTCCTTCAGTTACTTGTCCAACACCCCAACCTGCTGGTATTGGGATTCCTCGGCTAACCAAATAATCAGCGTAGTTGCATTCCCCCACATCAGCAACTTCCCAGAAATACAAATCACACGAATCTTCCCTTTTCTGCACGAATCAAATTGGAAGATCATCAACCAAACTATTAAAAAAATCAGCAACTGAAAGCAGCAGAACAACACTTAAACATATTATTACCCCATGATTCGGGCATTTGTAGAAGACTCGGCCAGGGTTGCGGATTGTGGATGAGACGCGACGGATGACTCTGCGTGATTTGCAGCAGTGGCACCACACCAACGGCAGCGGGTTGCGATGAGCAATCGGCTGCGGTGCGCGTGCCGGCGGGGGTGTGATGAGACCCACAGGCGATGGTACGGGTGGCGACTTGGCGCATATCTGGTTGTTGCCTGCTGAAGAGCAGGTGGACGAGCAGCCAGCGGACATGGTTGCTGCGGCCAGAGCTTCTGATGCTAGGTAGAGTAAGTAGAGAAGAGGAGAAGCGAACGTTGGATATGTCAGTTTCATTACTTGCAGATTAGCATAGCACCATATATAGTCATAGTCTAGGTTTGGATTCGAACCAGCTACAGGAGCACGTCTTTCTTTTTTCTAAAACTCGGCAACATCTCTTTACTGGTACACTAGCTTGTTCTGTACGCCTTCCCAAGTCTTTGATTTTCTTTCCCTTTTTTTGCGAGGAAGGAAGGAGGACAAAATTGAGAGTTCCTGGGACTCGAACCCAAGACCTCTCGGTTGAAAACCAAGGGTGCTAGTCACTTATGTGGCGAACGTTCCCTGTGAGGAGGACGGCAGACGAATGCATTTTCCTCGCAGTTTTCTTCCTATATATAAAAATGTATGCTACTTGGTGTCCGCTTAGTCAACAAACGATTGTGCCAACCTTGACCGTTGGATTGACATTCAATGTCTGTCGCGTTTCTTCAGTCTCTTCTTCCTCGAGCCGCCAAAGCCAAACCAGCGCCGGCGGGACCGCCTGCTCCCGCCTCCCACGGCTGGCTGTGATCTTCCCCGGCTCCTGTTCGTTCCCGTCCGAGGCCTCACCATCGTTCTCCGCCTTGGTTCGCTCGCCGCGGCGCCACCCTCTGGTGTTGTCAACATGGTCAACAACCGAGAGGAATAAGGAGATGAATGTACATCGTGAGGATGACAGTAGGGACCCAGCAGCGCGCGCAGTAATGTTTTTTCGGGACGGAGAAGGGTATCAACTGGGTTGTGCGGGACCCGTGGCCCGTCTAGCCCAGGCTTTTATTTCATATGTTTAGCACATGACCAGCCCAGTTTGTTTTTTCCTTTCTGAAAATGGCTAGCCAGCTATTTTGTTTTTTGCAGAATAACCAACGTAGGCCTACTTGCTTTTCTATGCCCTGCTGGGCCGGAAATCTTTCAAGACGAGGAGGGATGCATTTTGCCCAGAAAATGGGCTATAAGTAATAAGAAATGGGCTATAAGTAATAATAAATGGGCTGTAAAATGAAAAAATACAGCAAACAGGCAATTAGTTCCAAAATACTGTTTTCTTTCGGATTTTGATATTTTAAATTTCATTGTTTTTGTGCGGGTAAAATTTCATTGAATTTAAATTAAGGTATATTTAGATTTAAAATTAATTTGAATCTGGCTAGAAATTTCGGGCTGTATGCTGTTTGGGACAGATTTGGAGGCTGACTTGTGGGTCTACTAGGTTGACGTGTACTTTGGCTTTGTCAACTTAGTCCACAAACGATTCTAGCAGCAGTGACCGTTGGATGTTAATCCAACGGCCGTGCTGCTTCTTCAATATCTGATCTTCTTGCTCCAGCCGCCCAAACTAGCTCCGGTGGGACTGCCTGCTCCCGCCTCCCGTGGCCGGCTGTGCTGCCGCACCGCCCCACCCTACTTCATTGCTGGCCAGGCCATTCCTCTACTCACCCACACCTCCTGTTATTTTCCGGCGACGGCAGCCGGACCAGTAAACCCTCGTACTCCCCACCGCGTGGGCAACCATTGCCGAGTCTTCACCGGCTCCATGTCGTTCCCTTCCTAGGCCTCGCCATCGTCCACCGCCATGGTGCTCTCGGCGTGGCCTGGTCAACGTGGTCAACAAACGACATCCATCGGCCGTGGACTGTACGCGCAAAATAATGATTCCTCCACCTGACAGCTGGGACCCACCGGAAGGGCCTCTGTATTTCGCGAAAAAACGTTCCCCCCGCTGACATGTCGGACCCACCAGCTATATCTTCGCACGCAAGGAAGTGCCTCCTTATTACGCAAAAAAATGAATACCCCCTGCTAGCTGGGACCCACCATAGTGGGAGGATGACTTGTGGGCCAACTAAGTTGACGGGGACGGAGGGCTTTGTCAACTTAGTCAATATGAACGATTCTAGCTCCAGTGACCGTACGATGTCCATCCAACGGCCATAGTGCTTCTTCAACCTCTGGTCTTCTTGCTCCAGCTGCCCAAAGTAGCGCCGGTCGTGCCGCATGCTCCTGCCTCCTGTGGCCAGCTATGCTGCCGCGGAGGCCTCACCGCCCCCTACTACTCCCACCGCTGGCCAGGCCCTGCGGCGACGGCAGCCTCACACCGCAGCCGAACCAGTGAACCCTCGTACTCCTCTCCGCGCGGGCTTCCACTGCCGCGTCTTCCCCGGCTCCGCGTCGTCCCCTTCCTAGGCCTCGCCGTCGTCCACCGCCGTGGTGCTCTCGGCGCGGCCTGGTCAACGTGGTCACGGAACGACTTCCATCGGACGTGGACTGTACGTGGAGAGGCTGACAGCTGGGTCCACGGCCGCAGCAAGGAAGTGCCTCCTTATTACGCGGAAAATAATGATTCCTCCACCTGACAGCTGGGACCCACCGGATGGGCCACTGTATTTCGCGGAAAAAACGTTTCCCCCTGACTGCTGGGACCCACCAGCTTCATCTTCGCACGCAAGGAAGTGCGTCCGGGCAAAAAAAACAATTCGCCCCCTGACTGCTGGGACCCACCAGCTACACCTTCGCACGCAAGGAAGTGCGTCCGGGCAAAAAAAAACGATTCGCCCCCCTGACTGCTGGGACCCACCGGCTACGTCTTCGCACGCAAGGAAGTGCGTCCGGGCAAAAAAAAACGATTCGTCCCCCTGACTGCTGGGACCCACCAGCTACATCTTCGCAGGCAGGGAAGTGCCTGACAGTCGGGACCCACCTGGTCGAAGCGTACGTAGCGTTGTCATTCGGGTCGCGAACGTGTACGTCCATACTGGTCGATGTAGAGGCGCGCACGTGTCGTAGTAGAGGCGCGCACGTAGCATGTACACGTACGTACAGCGGCCAGGGTGCAAGAAAGAAAATATGGCCACATATGTGTACATACGGGCGGGGTCTCGAACGCCTACTCGCGCATACGTACGGCCAGGGCTCGTGTACATGGCTGGGTCGGGATGGAGAAACAACGTCGTCGTCGTGTTCATGGGGATGCAACGGAATGCGTTGTGTTCATGGGGAGGCAACGGAATGCATCGTGTTCATCGGGAGGCAACGGAACGCGTGGGAGCCAACCGGCTGGGTCGGAACGGAATGCGTGGTCATGTTCATCGGGAGGGCTTGGACGGAACAGGCGATGGAAACGAGGCCTCGTGTACCGCAAAACGGAGGAAACGGTAATCCTACGTTCGGAACGGGGTCCTGTTGATCAGGAGGGGTGTGGCGTACCGCAAAACGGAGGAAACGGACCTCCTACGGTTGAAACGGGGGTCCTGTTGATCGGGAGGGGTGTGGCGTACCGCAAAACGGACGAAACGGACCTCCTACGGTCGAAACGGGGGTCCTGTGGATCGGGAGGGGTGTGGCATACCGCAAAACGGATGAAACGGACCTCCTACGGTCGAAACGGGGGTCCTGTTGATCGGGAGGGGTGTGGCGTACCGCAAAACGGACGAAACGGACCTCCTACGGTCGAAAAGGGGGTCCTGTTCATCGGGAGGGGTGTGGCGTACCGCAAAACGGGACTCCACGGGATACTGTTCATCTCCACCGTCGACCTCCTCCAGCCTCCACGGGCTACCGTCGACATCCTCCAGCCTCCATGGGCTCCTGTTCATCCAGCCTCCACCGCGTGCTACTCCACTGGCTACTGTTCAACCACCCCTCCACGGGCACCCCTCCACCGTCTACTGTTCATCCAGCCCTCCACACCACGGGGTCCTGTTCAACCACCCCTCCACTGTCTACTGTTCATACAGCCCTCCACACCACAGGGTCCTGTTCATCCAGAGGGAACGCCACCGCTCACTGTTCATCCAACCCCCCCCCCCGCAACGCTCACTGTTCATCCAATCGATTGGCTTCAGTTAGCAGCAGTAGCGAAGGAATCGCTCGATCGGGTTCAGTTAACAGCCATCGATCGATCACTCGGGTTCAGTAATGTGTAGCCTGCTGTGCAATCACTCGGGTTTAGTTAGAGCCCAATGCCTCGCTCGGGTTCAGTTAGAGCCAACGCCTCGCACACACGCGCGTACGTGTACGAGAGAAACGCGCATCGCTCGGCCCCCGACCTCCCACCGTAACCGGGAACTCGCCGAAATTCCCCCCCCCTCGCTTCTACCACGGTTTTTTCTATCATGGACGGCCCAAAGAATGTCATATAACTGCGTCTCCGGCCCGCCCAGGACGAAAAGCCCATTTTCTGTCATGATTTTTTGTCATAGAAGTAGGAGCCCACCACATCTATGATGATACCGGGTTTTGTCACAATTATCATCATAGAAGTGTCATATGTATGACAGAAATTGTTTTCGTTTGGCCCAACATGTCACAGATGTGTCTTTTTTTGTAGTGAGATCGGACGAGCGAGAGGGGTGGCGGCGGTTACCGCGGCGGCGGTGTCGTCGGCGGCGAGGGACGGAACGGCGGTGGCGGTGGCTTGGATCGAGGTAGTGCTCCGGTCATCAAGGGGAGCAGCGGAGGCGTCGGGGTGGGGCGGCGGGGAGCCGCGGATGCGGCGGTGGCGTCAGCGGTGGTCGGCGGAGGCGAGTGGCTAGGCGAGCGGCGGCGATGACTTGGGAGGAGAGAGGGGCCGGGTTCGGCGACTTATAAAGAGGGGAGGGGTGGCGCTTGCTTGGGGAAGGGGGCGAGCGGAGGCGGAGTCCGGCTTGGGGACAGCACGGCCGCGACGCGGCGTGCGGTGGCTGGACTCCGACCGAAGGTCGGGGCGGAGCGGGGCGCTGCACCGGGCTGGGCCGCGGCCTGGCTGGCGATCAGGGCCGGCCCAGTTCGGCAGGTCCTATTTTTTTGAACTCTTTTTTTAAACAAACAACAAAACTAAAAAATAATATTTTTTTTAATAAAAATGATATATAGGCAGATTATATATTAAAATTTTCATAAAAAGATTTTCTAAAACATGAACATATTTTTAGTGGCAGATAAATTCCACATAAAATTAGATAAAGCAAACAATGCTACTATCATTTAAAAAACCAATAAAAATATTTTAAAATACCAAAATGATTTCAAACTCATTTTTCTCCACTTTTCTACTGTAGGGAATCATTTTACTCTATTTTCCTTATATCTTTTTTTGGTGATTTTATTTTTGAAATAAAACCAAATAACTCCAAATGGAAAGTGGGCTTCAAAACAACTACAAAAGGACTTTCAATTTGATTTCTTTGAAACTTCGAACTCTCTTTCCTAGCATTTTGAAGAAGTCATTTTATCTTCTCCCATGAAACTCATTGAGTTGCGTAAAGTTTCCAAGTTTGAAGTATTTCCAAATGGAATTCAAATCTTTTCAAAAACCTTTTCATTTATTTAAATGGAAGAAGTCATATTATCTTCACTCTAGGGTTTTGTGATGAAAATAAATTTGAATTCATGGAGATCATAAATACAAGGTGAAAGTTTGGGAAAGTCATTTCATTCCCTCTCATTTAACTTTCAAAAAGTTTCAAATTTCACTCAATTTCACACAAAAAATCACACAAGTAATCATTATCACTTAATTAATATAACATTCCAAAATTTTAGAATTTTGGGATGTTACAGAGGTGAGCACAAGACATCACCACACGCCTGAGGCCTGGGGTGCGCCCTGGTATACATTGGGAGTTGTGGGCCCCCGTTTGCGCTGATTCCAACTCCCAAAAATCACCAATATTTCAAAATAGTTCTCCGTAAAATTTAATTACATTTGGACTTCATTTGATATGGATATTCTGCAAAAAATGCAACAAACAGGAACATGCACTAGGCACTGGATCAACAAGTTAGTCCAATAAATCATATAAAATGTTGCCAAAAATATGTGGAAGTCGTATAATATTGGCATGGAACAATAAAAAATTATAGATACGACGGAGACGTATCAGCATCCCCAAGCTTAATTCCTGCTCGTCCTCGAGTAGGTAAACGATAAAAAGATATTTTTTGTTGTGGAATGCTACCTATCGTAATCTGATCATATATCTAATCATGTCATGCATATTAAGACATGAGTGATTCAAAGCAATAGTCTATAATTTGATATAAAGAGATCAATACTCAGGCATTGCAATAAACAATCATGTCTTTCAAAATATGAACACTAAAGGAAGGTATCCCTAGCCCGTCATGCTTAATCATTGATCCTTTCATGAAACACACTGAATATTAGCTACATCCAATGCACAAGTGTGGCCATAGTGACCCCCCAGTTGGTGCTTTATAAGAGAAGTGAAGACTCAAAATAAAAAATAAATAGAAATTGCATAAAGGTAAATAGATAGACCCTTCGCAGAGGGAAGCATAGATTTGCAAAGGTGCAAGAGCTCAAAGCTAAAATTAGAGAAAAACACATTTTGAGAGGCATGCTTTTCCTGTCAACACTATGGCCGAGAGTTCCCAACATCCTCAATGCTAGACACATTATATGCGGTTCCCAAATAGAAAATAAAGTTCATTTCCTTTCCACCATTCTTTCACAATCTATGGCTAGCCGTATCCACGAGTGCCTTCCTTACCAACACTTTACAAGGAATTTTGTTGTTATTATTTTTGATTCATTGTGGGACTGGGCATCCCTATTACCTGCCACTTTCTCATACAATGACAAGTGAATAAACACTCATCGTGAGAATAACCTGCCTAAACATGGAACACATCGGCCACCCTCTGCCGCCACATGAGCGGTACATGCACACAAAACAGAGATTTATTTTGAATAATTAGAGATGGCACATGAAAATTTACTTGGGACGACACGTGAATACCACATATAGGTAGGTATGGTGGACTCATATGGCACAACTTTGGGGTTAAGGAGTTGGATGCACAAGCAGCATTCCCGCTTAGTACAAATGGAGGCTAGCAATTAGATTGAGAAGCAACCAACCAAAAAAGCCAAAATAGCCATAAACGTGCCTTGAACATAACTAACACCGAATTATGCACCATAGATAGGATGTAACTTCTTTGCATGACTGTTGACTTTACGTGCATGCGTAGGGAATCACAAACCTTAACACCAATATCTTACTAAACATGATCATCCACTAGTAGCTCTCACATATTCCATCTCTATATCACAAAACTATTGCAAGGAATAAAACATATCATATGCAGTGATCCACAAGTTTTATGTAGGATTTTATGACTAACCATGCAAATGACCAATTCCTGTTGACTCTCTAAATAGATATAACTGATGCCTGGGAGTCTAATTATTTCTAGAAAAGACCATGCTCTAATAAATATAAGTGAAGCAAAAGAGCATTCTAAGAATAACGGTTTTCCATTTGAAGAGAAACAGGCAATCCAAACTTCAAATGATATAAGTGAAGCACATGAAGCGTTCTATAAAGCCATACTCAAATGATATAAGTGAAGTGCAATGAGAATTCTATAAATAAACCATGGACTATCTCATACTAGCATGGTGAATAAAATAAAAGTGAAAACTGAACACAAAAGACGCTCCAAGATTTACACATATCACATGAACGAAACGAAAATGAAAATATATCGATACTTGTTGAAGAAAGATGGGATGCCTTCCGGGGCATCCCCAAGCTTAGATGCTTGAGTCTCATTGAATATTTACTTGGGGTGAATTGGGCATCCCCAAGCTTGAACTCTTGCCTCTCCTCCTTCTCCGCATATCGAGACCTCCTCGATCTTTGAACACTTCATCCACACAACACTTAACAGAAAACTGGTGAGATCCTTTAATATAATAAATCAGATCACTACCTTAAGTACTGTTGCAAACCCATTCATATTTTATTTTTGCATTATCCCTACTGTATTAGAACTTCACCATGGCTTATACCACCGATAAAATCGATAGTTTCATCAAAACAAGCAAAACAATGCATCAAAAACAGAATCTGTCTTAAACAAGACAGATCTGTAGTAATCTGAACTTTAACCATACTTCTGGTACTCCACAAATTCTGAAAAATTAGGACAAAATAAAAAATTTGTATAGCAATATTGTGCAAAAAGTTTCAGAAACCTTTGATGTTGCAGTAAAAAATGTAAATTCACGCACTACAACCAAAGTTTTCTGTTTTTACACCGCCAATAGAAACAAGCAATCTAATCATCCTAAAGGCAAATCTTGGCACATTATTTTTATAATACAATGGATTTGTACAAGGTGATACATATTTTTGTTGAGAAGTTTCTGTAATTCAAGATTCACAAAGTTTAAGGACGTCCCCCACTTCAACGGTGCTCATCTTTCTCAATTTCACTTTTCTTTTTTGTGAAGTTTTAAGTTACCCCTATATATTTTTTGTTTTTAAACTTTATAAAAGCAATAACTAGAATAAAATGACTTCCTAAAACTTCCGGGTTGTCTCCTTGGCAGTGCTTTCTTTAAAGCCATTAAGCTACGCATAAAGTGCTCAAGTAATGGATCCACCCGGTTCCCAAGGTATATCAAAACCAATTTGAATCAACAATGATTTGTAATTTAGTAGTGAGCACAAAGCAACATATATCACGCAATGATGAAGTCTAACTCTCTTCCTATGCATTGGCATGTCTTACAAGAACAAGTCATGCACATCAAGTAAAGGCCAATTCATAGTATAAATAGTTTCTTGCAATTTGATCGTATTGGAAACATAAAGAGGTGGAGATGTAGTTCCTCTCTCATAATAATTGCAAGTAGGAGCATCAAGCACATGCATATTATATTCATCAAAATCATCATGTGTAGTAGCAAAACGCAACCCATGAATATAATCCTTAATAAGAGCAAACTTCTCCGATATAGTGTAGTTGGGAGAATTCAAAAAGATAATAGAATTATCACGTGTGGGTGCAATAGCAACAATTTCATTCTTAACATAAGGAACTATAGCAAGTTCATATCCATAAGCAACATTCATATTTGCATCTTGGCCACAAGCATAGAAAGCATCAAGTTCATCAAAAGGGATACTTCAAAAGAATCAACGAGATCATAACAATTATCACATCATTCATACGAAGGGCAATTAAACAATATATGGGATAAAGAGTTACTCTCATTAGAAAGTGGGTGCGGGTAGCTAACCCGCTCTTCCTCCTTTTGTTCATCACTCTCCTCCTCATCTTTTTCATCCAATGAGCTCACAGTTTCATCAGTTTCATCATAATTTTCATAGAAATATTTAAGTATGGAATTTTTTTTAGATTTGTAAAAAGTAGCATCATACTTTTCATTCAAAGAAGCAATTTCACAAGCACCCTTAAAAGCAACAAATTCATCAATTTGTTCAATATCAAAGTAAATATAAACACCCTTGGCATAGGAAGATAAGATTCCATTATCCTTAAACTCACGTTGGAAGGGAAGGTGTTTTTAGGGTCTTCAGAACAACAAGTAAAATCATGTATTTCGCATAAATTCAAAGCATAGCAGTACAAACTATTAATATGACGCCACAAAAGTTTCCCTTTTTGAGATAAGCGGCGTCGCACAAAATAAGCATGTTCACTTACATATTTTCCCTCAACTAAGCTAGTTGGGTTTTAAGCAAGAGAACAAATGGGTCGAAGATGATCCAAATAGAAAGCTTCAGTAGTATGATATATTTTGGGTGGTTCTTCAACCAATGGTTTAACAGGTACAACTTATTTTTTTGGTATTTTTACGTTTCCTACCCATAAATAAAGATAGAAAACAAGAGCACAAAAAAATTACTTAGTGATAAAGCAAACAAGCACCCACAAGAATATGTACCCCACGCTATTGCTCCCCGGCAACGGCGCCAGAAAAAGGTCTTGATAACCCAAAAGTATAGGGGACCGTTTGTAGCCCTTTTTGATAAATAAGAGTGTCGAACCCAACGAGGAGCTAAAGGTAGAACAAATATTCCCTCAAGTTCTATTGACCACCGATACAACTCTACGCACGCTTATCGTTTGCTTTACCTAGAACAAGAATAAAACTAGAAGTACTTTGTAGGTGTGGTTGGATAAGTTTGCAAGATAATAAAGAGCATGAAAATAAAAGTTAGGTTCTATTTAAATAAAGAAACAATTAACTTAGTAAAATGAGTGTGGATAAGGTGGTGGTAGGATTTGCGGAATTGTCCCTTAGCAATTGACTACGTTGCTTAGGCCGATAGCAAGTTTTTATGTGGGAGAGGCCTCTGCTAGCATGTCCTCCCTTACTTGGAATTCTATGCACTTATGATCGGAACTATTAGCAAGCATCTGCAACTACTAACATTTATTAAGGTAAAACCCAACCATAGCATTATGATATTTATTGGTCCACTTTCAATCCCGTATGTATCAATTTCTATGTTTAAGCCGAAGCTGCTATCACCCTTGTCCTCGAATACATTGTCCTATCAACATACAACTAACCCTTTGGTGCGATCCACACGCGCGCTCATATGATGGGCAAAGGGCAACAACATAACCACAAGCAAATAAAACCAACAATAGCAATTCACCAATTACTGATAGGACAACAAAAATCTACTCAGACATCATAGGATGGCAACATATCATTGGATGAAAATATGAAGCATAAAGCACCATATTCAAGTAGAGGGTACAGTTGGTTGCGGGAGAGTGGACCGCTGTATATAGGTGGGGGAAGGTGATGGAGTTGTTGGTGAAGATGACAGAGTTGTTGGAGTAGATCGCCGTCACACGTTGATTGACCCGGCGGCGTTCCAGACCCACCTGGAGAGAGGGGGAGAGAGCCCCCCTTTTTCTTCTTCCTTGGCCTTCCCCCTAGATGGGAGGAGAGTTCCCCCTCTGGTACATGGCCTCCATGGCAGTGGAAGGGCAGCAGCCCCTCCGAGATTGGATCTCCCTCTCCGTTCTCTTCTGTTTCACGCTCCCCAGATCTGGCCAAAAACCGTTTCTTATATTCCCGGAGATCCGTAACACCGATTGTGCTGAGATTTTAACAAGATTTCTTCTGGATATAAGCTTCGTTGCGTCCGAAGTAGAGCCCCAACTGACTTACGAGTTGAGAAGAAGACATTAGTACGCGCCTGGGGCCTGGGACGCGCCCTGGTGTATCTTGGGAGCTATGGGCCCCCGTTTGCGCTAATTCCACCTCCCAAAAATCACAAATATTCCAAAATAATTCTCCGTAAATCATATAAAATTTTGCCAAAAATATGTGAAAGTCGTATAATATTGGCATGCAACAATAAAAAATTATAGATACGACGGAGACATATCAGCCCTCACCTAAAAAAAACTGTTCAAAGTTTATGAGTAGTTTTGACAAGTGATTTTGTTTTTTTGGTGAAGGCTCCATGAATGTTATTTGTTGCTAAATCTTTGGAAGATCACCAAAAGTTTGATCATATTTGATGTCCCAAACTTTCGAATATCATCTAAAGTTTGATCATATTTGATTTTGTTTTTTTGGTGAGGGCTCCATGAATGTTAATTTTTTGATCCATCATTTTCAAGAAAGACATTAAAAAGATGAACAATATGAGACCACCTTAAATCCATTTTTTGTATTTTTTTATAAACCATACTAGTTATAAAAAAAGAAACTAAAAGATTCAATTGCAAGATCTAAATATATACCTTCAAGCACTCACCTCCTCATCAAAGGTGCCAGAAAAGAGCTTGATGTCTACTACACAACTTGTTCTTGTAGAATCGTGTTGGGTTTCCATGCGCAGAGTTTTGTAGGATAGTAAAAAATTTCCCTCAAGTGGATGACCTAAGCTTTATCAATCTGTGGGAGGCGTAGGATGAAGATGTTCTCTCTCATACAACCCTGCAGCCAAATAACAAAAAGTCTCTTGTGTCCCCAACACACCAAACACAATGGTAAATTGTATAGGTGCACTAATTTGGCAAACAGATGGTGATACAAGTGTAGTAATGATAGTAGATATTGATTTTTTGTAATAGGAACAATAAAAAACAGCAAGGTAGCAAGTAACAAAAGTGAGCACAAACTGTATTGCAATGCTTAGAAACAAGGCCTGGGGTCCGTACTTTTGCTAGTGCAATCTCTCAACAATGCTAATATAATTGGATCACATAACCATCCCTCAACGTGCAACGAAGAATCACTCCAAAGTTCTTATCTAGCGGAGAACATAAGAAGAAATTGTTTGTAGAGTACGAAACCACCTCAAAGTTATCCTTTCCGATCGATCTATCCAAGAGTACATACTAAAATCACACCAAGTTATCCTTTCCGATCGATCTATCTAAGAGTTCGTACTAAAATATCACCATATGATACACATCAACCAAATCTAATGTCACCTAGATACTCCAATGTCACCACGAGTATCCGTGAGTTGATTATATGATATGCATCAAACAATTTCAGATTCATAATATCCAATCCAACAGAAAGAACCTCAAAGAGTGCCCCAAGATTTCTACCGGAGAAAGTAGGACGAAAACGTCCATCAACCCCTATACATAGATTACCCCAATGTCACCTCAGGAATCCGTGAGTTGAGTGCCAAGACATACATCAAGTGCTCTCAAATCCATAAAAATACAATCCTATAAAAGTGAAATCTCAAAGGGAAAACTGAACTCATCACAACAAGATAGATAGGGAGAAACACCATATGATTCAACTATATTAACAAAGCCCGCGATACATCAAGATCATGCCAAATCAGGAACATGAGAGAGAGATTAAACACATAGCTACTGGTACAAACATTCAACCCCGAGCGTGGACTACTCCCTCCTCATCATGGTGGCCATAGGGATGATGAATATGGCCCCCGGTGATGATTTCCCGCTCTGGTTGGGTGCCGGAACAGGGTCTAGATTGGTTTTTTGTGGCTACGGAGGCTTGCGGCGGCGAAACGTCTGATCTAGGGTTACTTCTGTTTTTTTGCATTTATAGGATTTTTGGCGTTGGTTTCACATGAAGATTGGCCTCAGGGGCCCACCACCCACCAGGGCGCGTCTGGGGGGGGGGGGGCTGGTGCGCCCTGGTGTCTTGTGGGCACCTGGTAGCCCCCCTTTGGTAGTTCGTTGTTCCAATGTTATTCTTTTCTTCCAAAGAAAAACCGTCTAAAAGTTTCGACCAATTCGGGGAACTTTTATTTCTGCACAAAAAACAACACCACGGTAGTTCTGCTGATAACAACGCCAGTCCGGGTTAGTTCCATGCAAATCATGCTAAAACGATATAGAATTGTTGTAAACATGGCATGAATACTTCATAAATTATAGATACGCTGGAGACTTATCAACATCCCCAAGCTTAATTCCTGCTCGTCCTCGAGTAGGTAAATGAAAAAAGAAATAATTTATGAAGTGTGAATGCTAGCATAGTGCATAAGTTTGATCAATGATAATTTCAATCACTTTTCCTAGCATCATAACATCAACTCTTTCTCATAAAACTCATCATGATAAAGTAGCAATTGAAAACGGAATTTTTGATGTGGAATGCTACCTATCATATTCATCATATACTATTTCTTTTGTAGCATGGACATTTGCACTTTTAGATGATTCAAAGCAATAGTCTATATTTGACATGAAGACATCAATACTCAAGCATACTAACACGCAACCATGCCTTTCAAAATATCAATGCTAAAGAAAGTTATCCCTGGCCTACCATGCTCAATCATTGATCCATTCATGAAACACACTTGAATATTAGCTACATCGAGTGCACAAGTATGATCATAATGCTCCCTGCTTGGTGCTTTATAAGAGAAGATGAAGATTCAAATAAAAATAAAAATTGCAGAAAGTAAATAGACAGGCCCTCCGCAGAGGGAAGGAGAGATTTGTAGAGGTGCCAGAGGCATACATTTCCCGTCAACGAGAACGACCGTGAATTCCCAATACTTTCCATGCTAGATACATCATAGGAGGTTCCCAAACATAAAATAAAGTTTATTCCTTTTTCCACCATTCTTTCACAATACATGGCTAGCCGTATCCACGGGTGCCTTCCATACCAACACTTTCCAAGGAATTTATTATTTGACAACTTAAAGTAAATTTCTTTTTCATTTCTGTACTGGGCATCCCTATTACCTCCGCACTCTCGTGCAATGACATGTGAATAAACACTCATCTTGAGAATAACACATCTAGCATGGAAAAATATTGGCCACCCCCTGCCGCTTCATGAGCGGTACGGGCACAAAAAAAGGAAATTAATTTTGGAAATTAGAGTTGGCACATACAAATTTACTTGGAACGGCACGAAAATGCCGCATATAGGTAAGTATGGTGGACTCATTTGGCACAACTTTGGGTTTAAGGAGTTATGCACAAGCAGTATTCCCGCTTAGAACAAATGGAGGCTAGCAAATAGATTGAGAAGCGACCAATCAAGAAACGAAAACGATCATAAACTAGCATTAAAATAACTAACACCAAATAATGCACCACAAGTAGGATGTAACTTCATTGCATAACTATTGACTTTCGTGCTTACATAGGGAATCACAAACCTTAACACCATTATTCTTACTAAAGCACAATTACTCACCAACATAACTCACATATTACTATCATCATATCTCAAAACTATTGCTAAGAATCAAATTTATTTTGTTCAATGATCTTTCATGAAAGTTTTTATTATATCCCTCTTGGATATCTATCACTTTGGGACTAATTTCATATATTACCATTTATTATAACAAGCTCTCAAACAAATTTAAGTGAAGCACGAGAGCAAAAGAAAAACTACTTGAAAAAGATATAAGTGAAGATCAAACGAGTAGTTAAGTAAATGGGTAGCTATTTGAGGACTCTCTCTCATTTAAAACTTTAGGATCTAAATATTTTATTAAAACAACAAGCAAAACAAAATAAAATGACATTCCAAGAATAGCACAACTCATGTGAAATAGAAAAATCTTAGGCTCAACCGAGACTAACCGATTATTGTTGATGAAGAAAGGTGGGATGCCTACCGTTGTTGATGAAGAAAGGTGGGGTGCCTACCGGGCCATACCCAAGCTTAGATGCTTGAGACTTCTTGAAATATTAACCGGGGATTCCTTGGGCATCCCCGCGCTTGAGCTCTTGTGTCTTCTTCATTATTCTCATAACACGGTTTCCCTAGTTCTTAAAAAACTTCATCCACACAAAACTCAACAAGAACTCGTAAGATACGTTATTATAAATCAACTCAAAACCTTATGATTCTATACTGTAACAAATCACTAAAATTATAATTTAACATTGCATACTAAATTCCTCTGGATATTTAGTATTCCTATCCTCAAATAGAATCATTAGACAAGCAAACATATGCAAACAATGCAATCATAACAGCAATCTATCGAAAGAGGATAGTTTGTAAAGGATGAAGCATGATCCATACTTATTTAACTAAAAAATCTAAAAAAACTACCACACTCTAGAATATTTATCATATCTTATTGTGCAAAAATTTCAGCATTGTATCACATTCTGACTTTTCTCAAGAATTCACGCACTAGCGTGCAACTTTCTATTTTCAAACAGCAACGCATAGACTTGCAAAATAAGCATGGCAAAGGCTATACTTGAAATTTTTATTGAAGTAAAATATACAAAACATTATTATAAAAAAGCAAGCAAATTCAAGTAAATAAAATGATGCTCCAAGTAAAACACATATCATGTGACTAATAAAAATATAGCTCCAAGTGAGGTTACCGATAATGTTGAAGACGAAAGAGGGGATGCCTTCCGGGGCATCCCCAAGCTTAGTTGATTGAATCTTCCTTGAATATTACCTAGGGGTGGCTTGGGCATACCCAAGCTTAGGGTCTTGTCACTCCTTATTTTCCTCACATCGATATCTTACCCAAAACTTCAAAACTTCAATCACACAAAACTTAATAGTACTTTGTGAGATAGGTTAGTATGATAAAGAGCAACCATTCGCTTTTTTACTGTCAAAGACAAGATTCATAATTGTTCTCACACAATGCCTACTGTATACCTTATCATTTCCAAAATTTATATCACTTAATATAATCTATGGAAACACTAAAACGAGCAAACTATGCATTGAAAACAGAATCTGTCAAAAACAGAACAGTCTGTAAAGATCTGAATGGACAAAAAACTTTTGCAAATCCAAAACTTCTGAAAAATTAGGAAAACTTAGACAATTTGTATGTCAATCATGTGTCAAACATTAATATCAAAATCATGTTCCAATGAATTTACAAACTTCCTGGACTCAGAGCAAAAGTTTTTGTTTTCGCACAGAATCAAGTCAACTATCATCCACACTATCCCAAAGGCCTTACTTGGTACTTTATTGAAACAAAAGCTATAAAACATGATTACTACATTATCTTAATCATGTGAACACAAAGAAACAGTAGGTATAAGTGTTGGGTTGTCTACCAACAAGAGCTTTTCTTTAATGCCTTTTTAGCTAGGCATGATGATTTCAATGATGCTCGCAAAAAAAGAGAAGAATCGAAATATAAAGAGAGCATCATGAATCACATGGCAAGCACATTTATGTCTAACCCACTTCCTATGCATAGGGATTTGGTGAGCAAACAATTTATGGGAACAAGAATCAACTAGCATAGGAAGGCAAAACAAGCGCAACTTCAAAACATGCAACATAAAGAGAGGAAACTTGATGTTGTTGATATATATATGAGCATATATTCCCCTCTGATAATAATTTTCAGTAGCATCATGAATGAAATCAACAATATAACAGTCACATAAAGCACTCTTTTCATGATGCATAGCATAGAAATTTTGTTACTCTGCACATAAGAAAATTTATTCTCATCTATAGTAGTGGGAGCAAATTCAACAAAATAAATATCATGTGATTGAAAATTAAAATCACGATGACAAGTTTCATGGTTATCATTATTATTTCTAGCATACATGTCATCACCATAATCATCATATATAGCAACTTTGTTGTGATAATCAATTGAAACCTCTTTCGAAATAGTGGATTCATCACTAAATAAAGTCATGACCCCTCCGAATCCACTTTCATAATTATTATAATAAGATTCAATACCCTCAAAAATAGTGGGATCATTACTTCCTAGAGCTGACACTCTTCCAAACTCACTTTCATCAATATAATCATCATAAATAGGAGGCATGCTTTCATCATAATAGTTTTTCTCATGAAAACTTGGGGGAAAATATCATCTTCATCAAACATAGCATCCCCAAGCTTATGGCTTTGCATATCATTAGCATCATGGATATTCAAAACATTAATACGAGCAACATTGCAATCATGCTCATCATTCATGAATTTTATGCCAAACATTCCATAGAATTCTCCTTCTATCAATTGAGCACAATTTTCCGATCCATCATTTTCAAGAAAGGCATTATAAAGATGAACAATATGAGACCACCTCAATTCCATTTTTTGTAATTTTCTTTTGATAAACCAAACTAGTGATAAACAAGAAACTAAAAGTTTCAATTGCAAGATCTAAAGATATACCTTCAAGCACTCACCTCCCCGGCAACGGCGCCAGAAAATAGCTTGATGTCTACTACACAACTTGTTCTTGTAGACTCTTGTTGGGCCTCCAAGCGTAGAGTTTTGTAGGACAGTAGCAAATTTCCCTCAAGTGGAAGACCTAAGGTTTATAAATCCGTGGGAGGCATAGGATGAAGATGGTTTATCTCAAACAACAATAAACCAAATAACAAAAAGTCTCTTGTGTCCCCAACACATAAAATACAATGGTAAATTGTATAGGTGCACTAGCTCGGCGAATAGATGTGATACAAGTGTAGTAATGATAGTAGATATTGATTTTTGTGACAGGATCAATAAAAAACAGCAAGGTATTAAGTAACAAAAGTGAGAACAAACGGTATTGCAATGCTTAGAAACAAGGCCTAGGGTCCGTACTTTTTCTAGTGCAATCTCTCAACAATGCTAATATAATTGGATCACATAACCATCCCTCAACATGCAATGAAGAATCACTCCAAAGTTCTTATCTAGCGGAGAACATAAGTAGAAATTGTTTGTAGAGTACGAAACCACCTCAAAGTTATCCTTTTCGATCGATCTATCCAAGAGTTTGTACTAAAATAACACAAGGTTATCCTTTCCGATCAATCTATCTAAGAGGTCGTACTAAAATAACACCATATGATACACATCAACCAACTCTAATGTCACCTAGATACTCCAATGTCACCACGAGTATCCGCGAGTTGATTATACGATATGCATCAAATAATTGTAGATTCATAATACTCAATCCAACACAAAGAACCTCAAAGAGTGCCCCAAGATTTCTACCGAAGAAAGTAGGACAAAAACGTGCATCAACCCCTATGCATAGATTACACTGATGTCACCTCAAGAATCCGCGAGTTGAGTGCCAAGACATACATCAAGTGTTCTCAAATCTATAAAAATATTCAATCCAATAAAAGTGGAATCTCAAAGGGAAAACTCAATTCATCACAACAAGATAGAGTGGGAGGAACACCATATGATCCAACTATATTAACAAAGCCCTCGATACATCAAGATCGTGCCAAATCAAGAACATAAGAGAGAGAGAGAGATTAAACACATATCTACTAGTACAACCCCTCAGCCCCGAGGATGGACTACTACCTCCTCATCATGGTGGCCATAGGGATGATGAAGATGGCCTCCGGTGACGATTTCCCCCTCCGACAACGTGCTAGAACGGGGTCTAGATTGGTTTTTTGTGGCTACATAGGCTTGCGTCGGCGGAACTTATGATCTAGGATTATTCCTGGGGGTTTCTGCATTTATATGATTCTTGGCGTCAGTTTCACATGAAGATGGGCCTCAGGGGGCCCACCACCCACCAGGGCGCGCCTGGGGGCTGGCCATAGTGTCTTGTGGGCACCTGATAGAACCCTCTGGTAGTTCTTTGCTCCAATGTTATTCTTTTCTTCCAACAAAATCGTCAAAAAAGTTCCGTCCAATTCCAAGAACTTTTATTTTTTAACAAAAAACAATACCACGGTAGTTCTGCTGAAAACATCGTCAGTCCAGGTTAGTTCCATGCAAATCATGCCAAAACCATATCGAATTGTTGTAAACATGGCATGAATACTTCAAAAATATACATACATTGGAGAAGCATCAGTTGCCGAAAAGGAGGACGATTTATTGATTTTTCTTCATGCAAATGCAACTGGGTATATCCTTGCATGGAGAGTTTCTGCTATTTTATCTTAGGTTGGGGCTCCCCACTTGTGTTACCTTACCGATGATTTAGTTGTTGCTAAAAAGTTGGTGGATCTCTTATTAAATCTGAGCGCATTGTTATTTAAGTACATCTACAAAGACACTGAGTATAATAGAATTGTGGATGATTGATCTTTATACTAAACATTTTTACCTTTGTAGTTAAACTCATTTTCTTCATGAATAGACTTAAGCTGTACAATTTTCTAGTATATTCAGCAAAACTATTTTTTGAGTCAGCAAAACTGAACACATTGTAATATATATATATATATTATGATACAATATTTTAACTATATAATTTTATCATTGATATGATGAAATACACATATAATAAATATGATGGACCCTAACTACAAATTATACATTTTACAAAAAAGTCGTTAGTTTATTTTTTTGAGATAACGCCTCTTACAAATCATTCCCTAAGACTCTATTGTTTTTATATAGTGGAAAAGGAAGAAAGTTGCATGTGTTTGTTTATTAATTATTCCACTTAGATGAACTAAATATATATGTATGGGCTTGTATCGATATTAGTTTTCTGAAATATCACAGCTTAAAGCTCTAAAGGAGATAGAGGTTTATAGAGTGCATGGTTATCTACTTTAGGTGTAAGGAATCTCCAAAGCGGACCCTAAAACCTGCACTATATGTCCGGACCAGAGTGTCCGAACCACTTTTGCCATCTGACAGAAACCTGCATATGTCCGCTTAGCAGTCTGGATGTACAGATTCCTGTATCCAAGACACAAACATGGGGGGCATTGCCGGGGTCCGGACATACACTTGATCAATCAAATTCATGGTCCCACTCTTCTCTCTCACCTCCCAACCACACATGCATGGCCCCGTTCTCCCCTCTCACCTCGCAGCAGGACACTAAACCACAAATATCCCACCACATGCATGATCCCCACCTACTTATTCACCTCCCAATCGGATACTTTGTGTTTATCATTGAATGGTTCCCTCCCGCATCTTGTCCACGGACCATGTCCGAACATTAAAATGGATATATACTAAATACATTTTCAGGTCAGCTTTGGAGATGCCCTAAGTAAGTAAATGTTGTAGTTTCCAGCCTAAGCAAAGTTGGTTGTGCTGCTACTATGCACCTCTGCAAGAAGTGTACAAACATGCATGGGAATACAAAAGAGACTTGCACACCCTTGGCAAATGACGCGATATATATAATGACTTGAATCTATATCTATACCTAATAATAAAGGAGGTCGTTTCTCTGAGTTTTTTGGTCTATCCACTACCTTCATATTTTTTATCCAAGGTGGTACTATAATTTTGTGTGTCTGTCCGCTTAGTTTTTTGGGCCTGACCACAATATGGACTATAGCATACATTTTCGTCCGCCCAGGTCGTGTATAGAAAAATATTGGCAAATACACACCGAGGGCGCGCCCTATTAGGCTAGCCCAGAAGCATTGTGGTAATGTACTAGTTTTACTTGTAGCAGTAAAACTGCCAAAAACAGAAGCAGATTTAGGAAACATTTTTGTTAGGGTTAGGTTTCTCCTGGAGGTGATATGTGGCCACTATTGAGGTTTATCTTCCTTACCCCGATCCAAGCACTGTTTCTTTTCGAGTTGATCATCGGGAGATCCCTACTCGGCCTTGATCGAACTTTTGGCTCGCGAGAGGGGATTTAGGGGTCCCGCAACAACCGATGCAAAAACTGTCGGGTTAGGCTTCAAGATGGCAGTGGAAAGTTTAGCGGCATAGGAGTATAACGTGGGTTCTACTTCTGAGTTGGATAATATCATGGCAGAGCGGATGAAGATCCTGATGATGTTGTCTATAGCAACAAAGAAGAACCGGAAGAGGTTTCAATATGGATGGCGGTAGTTCGAGTTCACAACCAGACAGTCAACTTTGGATCTTCAAGAACATGAGAGCAACATGGGATCTTGCACATGAGTTGTACACAATGTAAAAAAAATTCCTTCCGAATGGGGAGCGTATGATGCAAGATGGCCCTTCAAATATAATTTCTGGGGAAACATTTTCATCCTTACACACTATGATGGTGTGACCAAACCCTCTATGGTGGTGTTTGACATGTTGAATACTACGATCCAAATACATGGCATCTCGGAAAATTTTGTCATCTAGTGATGGCCCTTGCAGGAAAAGTCGGCGAGGTCAACGATAACTTTTGAAGTGTATGGGTTAGATCATTTGTTTTTAAGCCCTCTAAGAATGTGGTCTCTATGATATGGGACTCGAAGTAGAAGATTTACAAGGTGAAGTCGGAGAAGCTTCCTGAATGGTCCGCCGTGTGTGAACACCTTGACCATGTATACAAGGAACACAACAACATAATTCACCCTCTATTTGTGATGTATTTCAAGCATATCAAGGCCTCGTTGTACATGCTTGTGGGATAAGGACAAGCTGGTGGTTGTGTGACGCCCCCGATTCAATCGTACACTAATCATACACGCAAACGTGTACGATCAAGATCAGGGATTCACGGGAAGATATCACAACACAACTCTAAAATAAAATAAGTCATACAAGCATCATAATACAAGCAGGGACCTCGAGGGCTCGAATACAAGTGCTCGATCATAGACGAGTCAGCGGAAGCAACAATATCTGAGTACACACATAAGTTAAACAAGTTTCCATAAGATGGCTAGCACAAACTGGGATACATATCCAAAGAGGCGCAGGCTTCCTGCCTGGGTTCTTCCTAAACTACTCCTGGTCGTCGTCGGCGGCCTGCACATAGTAGTAGGCACCTCCGGTGTAGTAGGAGTCGTCGTCGACGGTGGCGTCTGGCTTCTGGGCTCCAGCATCTGGTTGCGACAACTAGAAGAAAGGAAAGGGGGGAAAGAGGGAGAAAGCAACCGTGAGTACTCATCCAAAGTACTCGCAAGCAAGGAGCTACACTACATATGCATGGGTATATGTGTAAAGGGCCATATCAGTGGACTGAACTGCAGAATGCCAGAATAAGAGGGGGATAGCTAATCCTGTCGAAGACTACGCTTCTGGCAGCCTCCATCTTGCAGCATGTAGAAGAGAGTAGATGGTAAGTTCACCAAGTAGCATCCATAACATAATCCTAACCCGACGATCCTCTCCTCGTCGACCTATGAGAGAGCGATCATCGGGTTGTATCTGGCACTTGGAAGGGTGTGTTTTATTAAGTATCTGGTTCTAGTTGTCATAAGGTCAAGGTACAACTCCGGGTCGTCCTGTTACCGAGGATCACGGCTATTCGAATAGATAAACTTCCCTGCAGGGGTGCACCACATAACCCAACACGCTCAATCCCATTTAGCCGGACACACTTTCCTGGGTCATGCCCGGCCTCGGAAGATCAACACGTCGCAGCCCGACCTAGGCACAACAGAGAGGTCAGCACGCCGGTCTAACTCCTATGCGTGCAGGGGTCTGGGCCCATCGCCCATGGCACACCTCACATTGCGTACGCGGCCGGTGAGCAGACCTAGCCTCCCTTATACAAGAGCAGGCATTCCAGTCCAACCCGGCGCGCGCCGCTCAGTCGCTGACGTCATGAAGGCTTCGGCTGATACCACGACGTCGAGTGCCCATAACTGTTCCCGCGTAGTTGGTTAGTGCGTATAGACCAAATGGCCAGACTCAAATCAAATACCAAGAACACGTTAAGCGTGTTATTCTTAAATAACCGCGAACGCCGACCAGGCCCAGGCCCACCTCTCTCCTAGGTGGTCTCAACCTGCCCTGTAGTTCCGCCACAAAGATCCACACAGAGGGTCGTCGGGAAAGTATGTCCTTCCAGCCCCCAATCCATGAATCAACCGCGGGTAATCAACGAGCCGACCCGACTTTAGTCACCACATGTGTCATGTATAAAGTATATAGTATATACCCGTGATCACCTCCCTAGTGATCACGGCCCAATAGTATAGCATGGCAGATGGACAAGAGTGTAGGGCCACTGATGGAATACTAGCATCCTATACTAAGCATGTAGGGTTGCAGGTAAAGGTAACAACAGTAGTAGCAAGGACAGGCTATGCATCATGATAGGATTAACGGAAAGCAGTAACATTGCTACACTACTCTAATGCTAGCAATATAGAGTAGAGTAGGCGATATCTGGTGATCAAGGGGGGGCTTGCCTGGTTGCTCTGACAAGAAGGAGGGGTCGTCAACAGCGTAGTCGGTCGGGGCACCAGTAGTGGCGTCGGTCTCGTAGTCTACCAGAGAGAAGAGGGGGGAAGAAACAATGAATACAATGCAAACAGATGCATAACGATGCATGACAAAGCAAACAACGGTGTTTGGTGTGCCCTAACGCGGTAAGAGGTGATACCGGCGAAGGGGGGAAATATCCGGGAAAGTATCCCTGGTGTTTCGCGTTTTCGGACAGATGAACCGGAGGGGGAAAGTTGCGTGTTCAATAATCTAGGGGCGTGTGATGCACGAACGGGTTGCGTATTCGGATTCGTCTCGTCGTTCTGAGCAACTTTCATGTACAAAGTATTTTGATCCGAGCTACGGTTTATTTTATATGATTTTCTAAAGTTTTAATTAATTTTAGAATTTATTTAATTACTTAATTCAACATTATCCAGAATAGTGTATGCTGACGTCATCATGAGATCAACAGTCAACGTTGACCGTTGACCTGGTCAACCTGACATGTGGGTCCAGTGGGTCCCACCTGTCATAGACTGTCCAGTTAAGTAACAGTAGTTAATTAGTTTGATTAGTTAATTAGGTTAACTAAACACAATTAATTAAGTTAATTAATTAATATTTTTATTTATTATTATTATTACTTTTTTAATTCTTTTTTTAATAAAAACGTTCTGGGGGTCTAGGCCCCACATGTCATTGGCACAGGGGGCCTTAACGGGCGCGGGCCACCGGGTTTGGGCGCTGGGCGCCGTTTAACGGGCGGAGCCCGACTGGGCGCCCGAGCGGTGCTGCGGCCAGAGAGCAGAGGGGCGGGCGCGCGGCGGACGCAGCCGGCGAGCAACGCGCGGGCAGCAGAGGCCAGCGACAGCGGAGCGGTGGCGGGCGGCGAGCGTGGTGGCTGCGGCGGAGGAGCCGGCAGCAGCCGCATGACAAAAGGGTACGGGCGTCAATTGCAACGAGGTCATGCTCCTCTTTAACTCTCAGCGTCAAAGTATTCATCCCATCAGACTCTCTGCAGGTTTTCATGTACCAACCATGGAATCTTCGCATCATCGTTGTTAGAGATCTTTCATCTTTCACGAGAGGCTTCCCGTACTGGTATTTGTGTTCGTCCACCTCCAAGAAATCATAATGTACAGTGTTAGGCATGTAATCTCCAAGATTGCCATAACTGGGCACCATCCTCGGATCATTAGCGACGCTATCGCTAGGCACCTTGAGCGGGGGGCATGATTGGTTCGCTTGTTCGCCGAGCTGGGCAATTGTTTTCCCAGCTCGTCGTTCTGCTAACCTCTGATCACTGATAGTACTTCCCGACCACTCCGCTTCGATAAATGAATTTTCAATAATGCGGTCATAGTTGCCTTTCAGCAGAGACTTTGGTGGTTTCTTCAGGGCATCCACAGTGCGCTTTGCTTTCACCGCATCTACCTTCTCCTCCGGAGGTGGATGTTTCTTTGCTTTCACCCCTTCAAAGAAGTCCCTCACTTCTTTTTCCATGATCTTCTCACTTTCCTCCGCGGTCCTCTCGTTTGGTAACTTCTCTACAGGCTTGAGAGATGGACCGAATCTTAATTGCCTCCCGCCTCTGGCTGTACTGCTAGACGCTGGAGCAGACGGAGTGGCTGCGGCTGTCTTCTTTTGTGCTTTCTTACGAGGCGGAGGAGAAGGACTACGACGCGCCGGAGCTTCCGGAGCGGCGGCGGGTCTCTTCCGCCCTTGCTGCCGAGGCGGAGAAGGAGGAGGCTGGCTGCTCGGGCGCGTCGGCGCAGGCGGAGTGCCACCACGCGCCGGAGAAGGAGGCTGATTGCCCTGATCACTCGCCGGAGGAGGAGGCGGAGTGCCCTGACTCACCGGAGGAGGAGGAGGAGGCGGAGGCGTCCAGTTCGGAAGGTTGATGAGCTCCTTCCGCCATAGGCATGGAGTCTTCAGACAAGAACCCAGCCGAGTCTCCCCTTCACCCGTAGGGTGGTCAAGCTCGAGCTCCTCAAATCCGTCCATTATTTCATCCACCATCACCCTAGCATATCCTTTTGGAATCGGCCGGTAGTGAAAAGTTTCGCCAGGTTCAGGAGGTGTAACAGAGCCAACAGCCGCCTTGACTTTCAGTTTCAGCCATTGCATCATAAGGTGGCAACGCTGAGACTCCGTGATAGCATTCACGGGGTAGCTAGCAAGAGCCGTGAAGACAGGCTCCTGAAGCAGCTCGGTGGAAGCCACGCTGCTTCTCCGCTGAGATGGCGGGGCAGCTTCGGCAAGTCGCGTGCTGCGAACCGCGTCTCGTTCCTCTAGCGCTTGTACCCTTGCGTGCAGCGCCTGTAGTTGGGTCAACTCCTTTTTCTTCTTCCTCTCCCGGCGTTTGTAGCCGCCTGCGTCGGGAAACCCAGCCTTCCACGAAAGGGAGCCTGGCGTGCCTCGTGTCCGTCCGGGGTGCTCAGGATTCCCGAGGGCCTCTGTGAGCTCGTCGTTCTCTCTGTTCGGAACGAACATCCCTTGCTACGCTTTTTCGATAAACTCCTGAAGCTTCTCGATGGGTGTATTCAGCTGCTCGTTCGTCCAAACGCACTTCCCTATTGCAGGGTCCAATTTTCCCCCAACCCCGAAGAACCAAGTCCTACAACGGTCTGGCCAGCGTCACGTCTCTGGTTCGATCCCTTTAGCAAGGAGGTCATTCTCAGCCTTGCCCACGATGGCCGGGCTTTCAGGTAGCCACCTGACCCCGTGCGATGGTGATGCTTCTACTTTGCAACATTTATTTTGTTTGTCACTGACATCTTCTCTGCTCTCTCAGATTTCTTTTTGGCGACAAATGCCTCCCACTGATCTTTGATCTTCTCAAATCGGCCGATGAATTCTGGAGTCTCGTCTTTGTCGACAAACGATGATTTCAGATCATTCTTCCACCTCCTAAATAGCTCAGCCATCTTCTTAAGAGCATAAGCCTTGATCAATGGCTTTTTAACTGGCTTCTCCGGATCCTCCTCTGGCGGGAAGGTGAAATTTTCCAGCAGCGCCAGTCCAAAGATCAGCTTTCTGCCTATCGGTGACATAAGACACCTCAGAGTCTTTGTCCTTAGGCTTCAACCATTGCTCGATGCTGATAGGGATCATGTCCCTAACTAGAACCCCGCACTGAGCATTAAAGTTTTGCTTGGTCCGGAGGGGTTCAATCGGTTGGCCAGCACGATCAATTTCGGTGATCGTGTACCTTTCATCCGTGCACAATTTTCTCTTCGGGCCTCGTCTTGTTACCGAAGTGTTGCTCGATCCGGAGGGCTAGAAAAGAAGGAAGAAGAGAGTTAATATGTGTACATACCAAAAACAATTAATGCATCAATTAGCTATAGTCAGCACATGCTTAATTAATATATATACCTGGCCGGACTCCGTTCGGTCACCGGAGCCGTCATCACGGTGTCCTTCCTCCTCCGTTCGGTCACCGGAGCCATCATCACGGTGTCCTTCATCCTCCATTCGGTCACCAGAGCCGTCACCACGGTGTCCTTCCTCCTCCATTGTTTGATCATGGTCGTAGCCTGCTTCTTCACCCTGTCTTTCCAGACCATCGGTGCAGTTGTCGTTGAGAAACGACAAGACGGCATCACTTCCGTGTGTGATTATCTCCCCCAACACCGCTTCTGTTGCTTCGTCTCGGGGGTGCGGATCCATAGTTTCTGCAAATATTTACAACATGGCAATTATTATTCAAACATGATAGATGGATCTATTAGTGGCAAACGTAGAACTAGCTAGCTAAGCACAATAAGGAATCATATTAGTGGCCTGGCCTCGACGCTTCTCTAGGGTTTCGGGTGGCCTCGGCAATGCTTCAAAGGTTTTGGTTGGCCTCAACAACGCTTCAAGGGTTTGGGGTGGCCTCGACGAGAACGTTCTTTTAACTTGGTAAATTTGGGTGGCCTCGAGAGAGTTTGTCGGGTAGGGGCGTGGCGGGAGGGGGTAGGAGACCGACATCGTTTTTTTCTAGGGTTTGGGTGTCCTCGAGAGTTTTGGTCGAGCAAGAGAGCCGGGGGGTGCTCCCGTGGTATAAGTTATCGCGGTCGATAGGGGGTATATATATCGACCGCCCCTCATGTCGAAGTTATCGGGGAGAGGGGGTTATATCGACAACGACGACATACATATATACATGGGAAAATAAAAAGAGGAGAAAAATAAAGGAATAGAGGAGAAGATCGAAGAAAAAAGAAGAAGAAGAAAAAGAGGAGAAGAAGAAGGAATAGAGGAGTAGAAGAAAAAAATTCTACTCCTCTATTCCTTCTTCTTCTCCTCTTTTTTTCTTCTTCTTCTTTCTCTTCTTATTTTTTCCGACGTCCCCCCTCATGTCATGTCCGACGCCCCCCCCCCCGCCTCATGTAATGTCCGACGTCCCCCCTCATTTTAACAAAGAACTACCTTAAAAAAGACTTGCTTCGCCGCGGGTGCTCGATCGGTGCGACGTGGACTCGGTGGAAACACTTTATGAAAATGCGGTGGTGGCCGGGCCGGGCGGTTTTCTTTTCCTTCTTTATTTTTTCCTTTGTTTTTTCTTATATGTTTGTTTTCGTTTTCACTCTACATTTTCGTACATATGAAAAAAATAAAGTTTCTACAAAAGTGCACAATTTTTATGAACACATTACAACATCTAAATTCACTATACATCTAAATAAATATAACTACACATCTAAAATTTTCCTAATCTTAAAACTAAACTAAACATAAACTAAAATAATATAAAAAACATGTAAAAAAATTCTAAGAATAGCATCTCAAAACATCTAAAAAAACATCTACAAATATAATATAGCAGCGCGCGCAGGGGCGGAGGGGCACGACGGAGGGGCCGGCACCAGCGCCGCCGGGGTAGGGCAGGGCGCAGGGGCGCGGGACAGGGGAGGGGTGCGGGAGCAGGCTGGTGCTCACAGGGGGCGGCGGGGCACGGTGGGCGGCGCGTCGGGGCCGGCAGGGGCGCGAGGGTCGACGCCGTCGTCGGGGCAGAGGGCGTCAGTGGCGGCGGTGGCGACGGCGATGTTGAGCAGCCTGACGGCGTCGGTGGCGGCGGCAACGGCAAGGTGGAGCAGGGGCATCGTACGGCGACGGCGACGAGGAGGAGCAGGGGCGTTGGGGGAGAAGAAGTGATGGATTTCGTCGAAACTGCTAAGTGTTTTCTTATATACCTAGGGCATTGGTCCCAGTTCGTGGCACAAACCGGTACCAATGCCCCCCCCCTTTAGTCCCGGTTGGTGCCACAAACCGGGACCAAATGTCTCTTTTCAGCAGCCCAAAGGGCGCGAAGCACAGGCCTTTGGAACCGGGACAATCTCTTTCGAAGTATCAGGGTTTCATACGGAAACTCGTCTGTTACAAAGGGATTTCATTTTTTTAAACTTATTTGAACTCCATAGTTTTTCTGTGTTCAAAATGCACCATTCAAAGGCACATCATCAATATTCAACCCTTTCTGACTTCATTTGTTATTTCCCATGCATTTACTGATTTTTTGAGCTATAAGACCATGAAATTGAAAATCATTTCAAATGAACTCTGAAAAGGTTTAAAGTTGGCATGGTATCTTCATTTCACCCACATAGCATGTGCAAGAAAGTAGAGCGGGTTACGGCAAAAACTGGATGAACTTCGTGTACAAAACGGACAATCTCTTTCGAAGTATCAGGGTTTCATACGGAAACTCGTCTGTTACAAAGGGATTTCATTTTTTTAACTTATTTGAACTCCATAGTTTTTCTGTGTTCAAAATGCACCATTCAAAGCCACATCATCAATTTTCAACCCTTTCTGACTTCATTTGTTATTTTCCATGCATTTACTGATTTTTTGGAGCTATAAGGCCCTGAAATTGAAAAGCATTTCAAATGAACTCTGAAAAGGTTGAAAGTTGCCATGGTATCATCATTTCACCCACATAGCATGTGCAAGAAATTAGAGAAGGTTGCGGCAAACACTTGATGCACTTCGTGTACAAAACGGACAATCTCTTTCGAAGTATGAGCGTTTCATACGGAAACTCATCTGTTACAAAGGGATTTCATTTTTTTGAACTTATTTGAACTCCATAGCTTTTATGTGTTCAAAATGCAGCATTCAAAGCCATATCATCAATTTTCAACCCTTTATGACTTCATTTGTTATTTTCCATGCATTTACTGATTTTTTAGCTATAAGACCATGAAATTGAAAAGCATTTCAAATGAACTCTGAAAAGGTTGAAAGTTGGCATGGTATCCTCATTTCACCCACATGGCATGTGTAAGAAAGTAGAGAGCGTTACGGCAAAAACTGGATGCACTTCGTGTACAAAACGGACAATCTCTTTCGAAGTTAAAGGTTTCATACGGAAACTCATCTGTTACAAAGGGATTTCATTTTTTTAAACTTATTTGAACTCCATAGTTTTTCTGTGTTCTAAATGCACCATTCAAAGCCACATCATCAATTTTCAACCCTTTCTAACTTCATTTGTTATTTTCCATGCATTTGCTGATTTTTTTTGAGCTATAAGACTCTAAAATTGAAAAGCATTTCAAATGAACTCTGAAAAGGTTGAAAGTTGGCATGGTATCTTCATTTCACCCACATAACATGTGCAAGAAAGTAGAGAAGGTTACGGCAAACACTGGATGCACTTCGTGTACAAAACAGACAATCTCTTTTGAAGTATCAGGGTTTCATACGGAAACTCGTCTGTTACAAAGGGATTTCATTTTTTTAAACTTATTGGAACTCCATAGTTTTTCTGTGTTCAAAATGCACCATTCAAAGGCACATCATCAATTTTCAACCCTTTCTGACTTTATTTGTTATTTTCCATGCATTTTCTGATTTTTTGAGCTATAAGACCTTGAAATTGAAAAGCATTTCAAATGAACTCTGAAAAGGTTTAAAGTTGGCATGGTATCTTCATTTCACCCACATAGCATGTGCAAGAAAGTAGAGCGGGTTACGGCAAAAACTGGATGAACTTCGTGTACAAAACGGACAATCTCTTTCGAAGTATCAGGGTTTCATACGGAAACTCGTCTGTTACAAAGGGATTTCATTTTTTAACTTATTTGAACTCCATAGTTTTTCTGTGTTCAAAATGCACCATTCAAAGCCACATCATCAATTTTCAACCCTTTCTGACTTCATTTGTTATTTTCCATGCATTTACTGTTTTTTTGGAGCTATAAGGCCCTGAAATTGAAAAGCATTTCAAATGAACTCTGAGAAGGTTGAAAGTTGCCATGGTATCATCATTTCACCCACATAGCATGTGCAAGAAATTAGAGAAGGTTACGGCAAACACTGAATGCACTTCGTGTACAAAACGAACAATCTCTTTCGAAGTATGAGCGTTTCATACGGAAACTCGTCTGTTACAAAGGGATTTCATTTTTTTAACTTATATGAACTCCATAGCTTTTCTGTGTTCAAAATGCAGCATTCAAAGCCATATCATGAATTTTCAACCCTTTATGACTTCATTTGTTATTTTCCATGCATTTACTGATTTTTTAGCTATAAGACCATGAAATTGAAAAGCATTTCAAATGAACTCTGAAAAGGTTGAAAGTTGGCATGGTATCCTCATTTCAGCCACATGGCATGTGCAAGAAAGTAGAGAGCGTTACGGCAAAAACTGGATGCACTTCGTGTACAAAACGGACAATCTCTTTCGAAGTATAAGGGTTTCATACGGAAACTCGTCTGTTACAAAGGGATTTCATTTTTTAAAACTTATTTGAACTACATAGTTTTTCTGTGTTCAAAATGCACCATTCAAAGCCACATCATCAATTTTCAACCCTTTCTGACTTCATTTGTTATTTTCCATGCATTAACTGATTTTTGTGAGCTATAAGACTCTAAAATTGAAAAGCATTTCAAATGAACTCTGAAAAGGTTGAAAGTTGGCATGGTATCTTTATTTCACCCACATAGCATGTGCAAGAAATTGGAGAAGGTTACGGCAAACACTGGATGCACTTCGTGTACAAAACAGACAATCTCTTTCGAAGTATCAGGGTTTCATACGGAAACTCGTCTGTTACAAAGGGATTTCATTTTTTAAAACTTATTTGAACTCCATAGTTTTTCTGTGTTCAAAATGCACCATTCAAAGGCACATCATCAATTTTCAACCCTTTCTGACTTTATTTGTTATTTTCCATGCATTTTCTAATTTGTTGAGCTATAAGACCTTGAAATTGAAAAGCATTTCAAATGATCTCTGAAAAGGTTTAAAGTTGGCATGGTATCTTCATTTCACCCACATAGCATGTGTAAGAAAGTAGAGCGGGTTACGACAAAAACTGGATGAACTTCGTGTACAAAACGGACAATCTCTTTCGAAGTATCAGGGTTTCATACGGAAACTCGTCTGTTACAAAGGGATTACATTTTTTAACTTATTTGAACTCCATAGTTTTTCTGTGTTCAAAATGCACCATTCAAAGCCACATCATCAATTTTCAACCCTTTCTGACTTCATTTGTTATTTTCCATGCATTTACTGATTTTTTTGAGCTATAAGGCCCTAAAATTGAAAAGCATTTCAAATGAACTCTGAAAAGGTTGAAAGTTGCCATGGTATCATCATTTCACCCACATAGCATGTGCAAGAAATTAGAGAAGGTTACGGCAAACACTGGATACACTTCGTGTACAAAACGGACAATCTCTTTCGAAGTATGAGCGTTTCATACGGAAACTCGTCTCTTACAAAGGGATTTCATTTTTCTTGAACTTATTTGAACTCCATAGCTTTTCTGTGTTCAAAATGCAGCATTCAAAGCCATATCATCAATTTTTCAACCCTTTATGACTTCATTTGTTATTTTCCATGCATTTACTGATTTTTTAGCTATAAGACCATGAAATTGAAAAGCATTTCAAATGAACTCTGAAAAGGTTGAAAGTTGGCATGGTATCCTCATTTCACCCACATGGCATGTGCAAGAAAGTAGAGAGCGTTACGACAAAAAACTGGATGCACTTCGTGAACAAAACGGACAATCTCTTTCGAAGTATAAGGGTTTCATACGGAAACTCGTCTGTTACAAAGGGATTTCATTTTTTTAAACTTATTTGAACTCCATAGTTTTTCTGTGTTCAAAATGCACAATTCAAAGCCACATCATCAATTTTCAACCCTTTCTGACTTCATTTGTTATTTTCCATGCATTTACTGATTTTTTTGGGCTATAAGACCCTAAAATTGAAAAGCATTTCAAATGAACTCTGAAAAGGTTGAAAGTTGGCATGGTATCTTCAATTCACCCACATAGCATGTGCAAGAAAGTAGAGAAGGTTACGGCAAACACTGGATGCACTTCGTGTACAAAACAGACAATCTCTTTCGAAGTATCAGGGTTTCATACGGAAACTCGTCTGTTACAAAGGGATTTCATTTTTTTAAACTTATTTGAACTCCATAGTTTTTCTGTGTACAAAATGCACCATTCAAAGGCACATCATCAATTTTCAACCCTTTCTGACTTTATTTGTTATTTTCCATGCATTTTCTGATTTTTTTGAGCTATAAGACCCTGAAATTGAAAAGCATTTCAAATGAACTCTGAAAAGGTTTAGAGTTGCCATGGTATCTTCATTTCACCCACATAGCATGTGCAAGAAAGTAGATCGAGTTACGGCAAACACTGGATGAACTTCGTATACAAAACGGACAATCTCTTTCGAAGTATCAGGGTTTCATACGGAAACTCGTCTCTTATATAGGGATTTCATTTTTTTAACTTATTTGAACTCCATAGTTTTTCTGTGTTCAAAATGCACCATTCAAAGCCACATCATCAATTTTCAACCCTTTCTGACTTCATTTGTTATTTTCCATGCATTTACTGATTTTTTGGAGCTATAAGGCCCTGAAATTGAAAAGCATTTCAAATGAACTCTGAAAAGGTTGAAAGTTGCCATGGTATCCTCATTTCACCCATATAGCATGTGCAAGAAATTAGAGAGCGTTACGGCAAACACTGGATGCACTTTGTGTACAAAACGGACAATCTCTTTCGAAGTATAAGGGTTTCATACGGAAACTCGTCTATTACAAAGGGATTTAATTTTTTTGAACTTATTTGAACTCCATAGTTTTTCTGTGTTCAAAATGCAGCATTCAATGCCACATCATCAATTTTCAACCCTTTCTGACTTCATTTGTTATTTTCCATGCATTTACTGATTTTTTTTGAGCTATAAGACCCTGAAATTGAAAAGCATTTCAAATAAATTCTGAAAAGGTTGAAAGTTGGCATGGTATCATCATTTCACCCACATAGCATGTGCAAGAAAGTAGAGAGGGTTACGACAAAAAGTGGATGCACTTCGTGTACAAAACGGACAATCTCTTTTGAAGTATCAGAGTTTCATACGGAAACTCGTCTGTTACAAAGGGATTTCATTATTTGAACTTATTTGAACTCCATAGTTTTTTTGTGTTCAAAACGCACCATTCAAAGCTACATCATCAATTTTCAACCCTTTCTAACTTCATTTGTTATTTTTCATGCATTTACTGATTTTGTTGAGCTATATGACCGTGAAATTTGAAGCACTACAAATGAACATGGATAGATAAGTGACCAAATTAATAGTAGTTCAGCGTCACATTAAAACCAAAGTACATACATAGTTCAAATTGAACAACATATAGCTCTCCAGAGCATCTAGTTAAACCATACATTGAAACTATGTAAAACCTTTCAATGCAACAACAAATGCGATCATAATCACAACTAAGGTAACAATTGATCCAACGGCATAATGATACCAAGCCTCAGTATGAATGGCATATTTTCTAATGTTTCTAATCTTCAACCGCATTGCATCCATCTTGATCTTGTGATCATCGACGACATCCGCAACATGCAACTCCAATATCATCTTCTCCTCCTCATTTGTTTTACTTTTTCCTTCAAGTAATTGTTTTCTTCTTCAACTAAATTTAACCTCTCGACAATAGGGTCGGTTGGAATTTCGGGTTCAACCATCTCCTACATAAATAAAATCTATGTCACGTTAGTCGGCATAATTGTCATAAACAATAAATGAACCAAATAGTTATAAAAAGATAATATATACCACATCCGAATCATAGACAGGACGAGGGCCGACGGGGGCGGATACCAGAACCACCGCACTATATAGTAACAAGAAATAATAAAAGTAAGAAAATTAGACAAGTATCTATCTGAAGTAAGATTTTTTTTCTTTCAGAAAGAAGATAAGAACAAGAGGCTCACCACGATGGTGCCGGCGACGATATCGGCGCGGGCGATCGACGGCGATGAAGACGGGGATGGGACGTGACGGACCACTAAACCTAGGAAAATCTCGGGGAAAATGGAGCTCGGAGGTCGAGTTTCGAGAGAAGACATATTAACTAGTGTGGCTCGGACATTTCATCGAACACCTCATGTGCATAGGAGGTGAGATAGAGCACCCAAATGACCTCCCCTCGTCGGCCAGCAAAAACAGAGCACAGTGGAGTGCTCTGCTCGCCGGCGATAGGCTATATATAGGCAATTCATTTGTCCCGGTTTGTGGCTGGAACCGGGACCAATGGATGTGGGCCAGGAGCGAGGCCCATTGGTCCCGGTTCGTGCCTAGAACCGGGACAAATGGGTCCAGACGAACCGGGACCAATGCCCACGAGGCCCCGGCCGGCCACCTGGGCTCACAAACCGGGACGAATGCCCCCATTGGTCCCGGTTCGTGGCCGAACAGGGACTAATGGGCTGGCCAGGCCCGAACGAAAGCCCCTTTTTCTACTAGTGTTTAGGCACTCTCTTCTCCTCCAACAATTTTAAGGACTGCGGATGTGACCTCTTCTCCACAAACCCCCCAATGTTTTTGAAAAAAAATGCGTGGGGAAACCATCTGGCCCGGTGATTTGGTTGGAAACATTTGGTATAAGGCTGTCTTCACTTCCTCCTCTGTATATTTAGCATCCAACATGTCACGCATTTCGTTTGTTACCTTCTCTGGGACCACATCTTAAACTTCTTGCATATATGTGCACCCCTCAGCAGTATATAGGTTCTTATAGAATTGCGTAGTCATGGTCTCCATCTCACCTCTATCTTGTGTTAACTGCCCATCGGGTTTAGAAAGTGCAGCAATACGGTTCTTCCTTCTCCTCATCGACTCTCTGTGCTGGAAAAACTTTGTGTTCTTGTCCCCATCGATGAGCCAGTCCACTCTAGATCGCTGTCTCTGCACGATCTCTTCCCGCTGGTTCAACTCCGCTAGCCTGTTTGTTACCTTTATTTCTAAATGGCTCGGACCAGTACGGCCAGGTACATCCTTGAGAACCTTAAGCTGTCTCATTAACTGTTTTATTTCTCTCTTAACACTCCCAAACGTATATCTATCCCAGGTGCATAGATGCTCTCCGAGCTCCTTCAACTTCTCTTGCACCTCTGATGCCGACGAGGCCTTCTGCTCCCCCTTCAACTTTTCTTCTACAAAGGTGTGCAGCTCAGGGTGCCTTTCCCACATTACCTCGTATTTAAAGTCCTTCGGTTGATTGCGTTCATTACTCTCTTCCATCAACTGTAAGACTATGGGACCATGATCAGAACAGGCCGCTGTCTCATTCAACACTTCCACAAAAGGAAAAATAGAGTTCCATTCTGCATCAGCAACAGCTCGGTCAAGGCGAACGCGTGTAAACGATCCGCCCGCTACCTTCTTCTCAAACGTCCACATTCTCCCTTTGTATCCCAAGTCAGCAAGTCCGCAGACATCTAGGGCGTCGCGGAATCCATCCGTCTGCCCTTGTCCCCTTGGATTAACTCCTTCATGTTTAGACTGCAGTAGTACCTCATTAAAATCTCCCGACGCTACCCACGACAGATCTGATGTTCCAACAATAGAACATAAAGTTTCCCATGTCTTGTGACGTTCTGTCAATTGGGCTTCCCCGTAAACACATGTCAGCGTCCATGGTCTGGGTCCAAATTCTTGTATATTAACATCAATATGGTATCTAGAGTACCCTGTAACCTCTAACTTTATTGAATCATTCCAATAAATTACAAGTCCACCGCTCCTTCCAGAGCATCCAACAACAAATGATTTATCATAGCCAAAGGATTGAGCTAGAGCCTCGGCACGTACATTCGATAACTGCGTTTAAACTAAGCATAGTACGGCCGGGGCAAATTTAGTCGTAAGAACACGGACTTCTCGAACTGTCATGGGGTTGCCCAAACCACGGCAGTTTCAACATAGTGTATTCATTGCGATGGGGGTCCTCCTCCCGGGAGGCTGCCAAGTTAATAGGATCATCTTCCTTCACTTCATCATCTCCTTGCTTTCTACGTTTTGCGACCGAAACCTTGCCCGGCGTAGATTGCCCCGCTTCAGAGCTTGTGGTGGCAGTTCCTCCTTCCAAGAGAAACACTGTATCCGCCACCTTGCCCAGCAGATTTGGGACTGCTTGTCATTTGATGTTAACAGTTCCCTCTGTAGAGACGAGTTGTTTTCGTACATTCTTTTCCCACTGACCCACAGGAGCCTCTTGCGTAAAATCAATTACACCTGCGCCCTCTCTCCCTCCTTCCTGGTTAAAGCCCCCTACTCCTCCTTCCTCTTGCCTTCCACGTCTATTTCCTCTTCCTCCACTTCTCCCTCTCGCGCCCCCTGCTCCACCATGAGCTTCAAAAGGTCTGCTCGGGGGTGGTTCGGGCGTCCATAACAGCCAATCTCCCCACTTGCATGTTCTGGGGTCTATCCCGTCCCCGCACTCTTCCACAGTGTGTCCCATCAGTCCACAAAAGTAACAAAAATCTGGAAGTTTCTCATAGTACCCCCTGTACCTCTTCCTCTCCTTGATAGTAATCGTAACAAAGCGGACCAGAGGATTTTCTACATCAAGAAAAACCCTAGCCCTTAGTGTACTACTTGGATTAATAGTTCTTTCATTAACCACCACTTTGAAAGGTGGCAATCCAACCTTCCCGGCCACCTTCTCGGCCAGCTCTCGGCCTGAGCCAGCTCCCTCTTTGCTGTCAAACCATCGGGCAAACCCTTGATTCTTGCCCACACAGGGATCTTGTTAAGTTTGTATTCCAACACATTGGAGAAACCATCGTATTCTTGGATCACAACCTGCTATCTCCGAAACAACCATGGACCTCCGTCAATTATCCTTTTCCAATCACCTAGGCAGTGGCATTGAACCGTGAACAGATTTGTCCGCTTAATACGGAATTTCACACCCTTCGCAGCCGCCCATGCATTTCGCATCTGATTCAGAAGAGCAGCATGACCAAAAGGTCTGGTTGTCTGGACTCGAAACAGCCCAAGCCACCATATACCCCTTATGAGATCGTCAACTTCTTCGGAAAAGTCGAGTTCCTCCGCCTCTCCTCCATGTAGGCGCATCCCTGCAAATTGGTTCTCCAGATCATGCTCAGGCCCATACGCACCCCAGTCCTCCTCTTTGATTTTAGCCGCATCTGCCTCATCCCGCTTCTGAACCCTTCTTGTCTGTTCCTCCGCTTCCGCCACGGTTGGATATGACTGGGTTCTTCTCTCCTCGGTGCTTTCCTTCCCACTACACCCCTTCTCCACGGACGCAGCAGTCACCTATGGTGGGTCCGCCATGCAGCCCGATCGCCTCCCTCGATTGATAGGTTGACTACTCGTCACCGCCGGAAGGACGGACAGCGAGCAGGATTTTTCGTGGACTCAGGGCGAAATCGCCGGAGGAAGATGGGTACCCTAGAGAAACCCTAGAGGAAGACTCTTTAGCGCCACCACCAGAGTTCGGGTGTGCTTAGTTGCTTAGCCAGTGGGTGGGGTAGTGGCAGTTTTACATACCCCCGGGCCCGGCCGGGATCTCACACTCAACCACTACCACCGGCCCACTGGAAAGCTTTTTATATAATGACTCTTAATCTGCCTATGTGAGTTTTCTTATTGCATATTCCTATTATCATTGTATATTCCAGCCTTTTTTCATCCCTCAAGGTTTCCATGTCACGTCCCTGGAATAAATGAATTTGCATTGGAGTTATCCGTGCATCATGTTCAAAATTCAGTTAAAATTGAATGAAGGAAATTCAAGTCCTCAAAATTCAAATAAAGGGATAAAACTAAAAAAATGTATATTCAATGGAATTTGTCAAAATGGAAAGGGTTATTATTCAAAACAAAATTTTTCAACGATCATTTTTGGGCATTGAATTTAAATTATCATTGTATTTGAGTTGTGTTTATATCCATAATAAATGAATATGAACTAAGAATTCGTGAAATATTTTATCCAGCATTGGAAGGGTCCACAGAAATCACATAAAATTATTCAAAGGAATTTGGACCTAGTTTGACTTCAGTTTTGATTTTTTAAACAGTGGCAAATATTTAAAACAGAAACTAAAGAATAAAGAAAAGTGAGGCAGAGACAACAGGAACTGGCCCACTATTTAAAAACCGTACATACTATTTGCTATTTGGAACCGATCGAGCAATCATACATAAATAGAAGGGTTACTCGTTTTTTGTTATTGAGATTCTGAAAAAAAGATTACTCATTTTTTAATATAAGGTGTATTATATTTTTCAAAAGTCCAACCTCTTTGAGTTTGATCAAATTTCTGAAGAAATATATCAAAATTCGTAATATCAAATTATTGTTATTCGATTCATCATGAAATGAATTTTCATAATTTTTTTGTCTTAATATTGTGGGTGTCAATATTTTTAGCTCTAACCTTGGTTGAAGTTAATTTTTTTATTTTCCAAAGAACTAATACCCCTTATAATTTGGAACGGGTGGAATATTTAGTTTGACGGATGGGGGAGGCAGTGTAGTGTGTTTTATGTTTATTTATGATGCGGTGATTTGATAGGCCTTTCATGGTGTGATTTTATGTTATGCGCTAATTGTTGGTGTCAAAACCGGCGGATCTCGGGTAGGGGGTCCCGAACTGTGCGTCTAAGGTTGATGGTAACAGGAGATAGGGGACATGATGTTTACCCAGGTTAGGGCCCTCTCTATGGAGGTAATACCCTACTTCCTCCTTGATTGATCTTGATGAGTATGAGTGAGGGAGTCCTGGATTAGCGGGTCTCCGGACAGCCGGACTATATACTTTGGCCGGACTGTTGGACTATGAAGATATAAGATTGAAGACTTCGTCCCGTGTCCGGATGGGACTCTCCTTGGCGTGGAAGGCAAGCTTGGCAATACGGATATGTAGATCTCCTCCCTTGTAACCGACTCTGTGTAACCCTAGCCCCCTCCGGTGTCTATATAAACCGGATGGTTTAGTCCGTAGGACAACAACAATCATACCATAGGCTAGCTTCTAGGTTTTAGCATCTACGATCTCGTGGTACATCAACTCTTGTAATACTCATATTATCAAGATCAATCAAGCAGGAAGTAGGGTATTACGTCCATCGAGAGGGCCCGAACCTGGGTAAACATCGTGTCCCCCGCGTCCTGTTACCATCCGCCTTAGACGCACAGTTCGGGACCCCCTACCCGAGATCCGCCGGTTTTGACACCGACATTTGTGAGTTCCACTGTGTCGTCGCGATAAAGGCTTGATGGCTCCGTCGATCATCGACAACGATGCGATCCAGGGTGAGGCGACAGATCTTCGTATTCGGCGGCTTCGTACTACGGGCCAACTCGCTTGGCCATCTGGAGCAGATCGAGAGCTACGCGCCTGGCCATCAGGTCAGGTTTGGAAGCTTGAACTATACTGCCGACATCCGCGAAGACTTGATCTTCGACGGATTCGAGCCCATGTCAGGTGCGCCGCACAGTCACGACAGGCATGACTTAGCTCTGCCGATGGACAGTGTTCGGGAGATCACACCTGCAACTACTCCGGCCCTCAATCCGGAGCAAATTGCGCCATCTGAGGACGGGTGGATGGACCCCGCCATGGAGGCCGCACACTCAGCGGCGATAGAGCCGAATACTAACTTCACCTCCTATGAGACACGGGTGGCCGGACACTTGGATTCGTCCCTGGCCACAGGCTCTGAACCGCCTGCGTCCGTGCCCATTGAATCTGATTGGGCACCGATCATGGAGTTTACCTCCGCGGATATCTTTCAGCACTCGCCCTTTGGCGACGTGCTAAAATCATTGAGGTCTCTCTCCTTGTCAGGAAGCCCTTGGCCGAACTATGTCCGGCTAGGATGGAATGCAGACGACGAAGAAATTCGTTCCCCACCCACCACCCACTTAATAGCCAATGTCGACGACCTAACCGACATGCTCGACTTCGGCTCCATAGACATCGACGGTATGGACGACGATGCTGGAGACGAATAGGAACCACCGCCCACAGGGCGCTGGACTGCCACCTCAGCACATGATATATACATGGTGGATACACCCAAAGAAAATAATGACGAGGAACGGAAGGATGCAGCGAAGGATAGTTCCCTCGAGAAGCAATCAAAGCGGCGGCGTAGACGCCGCCCCAAATCCCGCCTCGGCAAAAACAGCGATAACAGCGCAATAAAGAATAATACCCCGGTCGACCCCAGAGGAAATGACGACCACATGGACCCAGCGATAGAGCAGGATGAGCCAGCGGACGGCAAACATAGTACGGAGCCGCTGTCCGATAACGGCGACGCTGAGCGTCAAGCTAATCAACCTGTCTCCGGAGACGAGAACAGTCCGGACGACGATGCACACATCATCCTGGAAAGGCACTTGGAACAAGAGAACCTCCATAGAAGGCTTATCGCCACCGCGAGGAGTCTGAAAAAGCAGAAGCAAAGGCTTAAGGCCGCACAGAATACGCTCAACAGTAGATGGAACAAAGTGGTCGACACTGAAGAAAAGTATGGTGGCAGTCGCCACACAAAGAGCTATCCAAAGCGCAAACTGTTGCCTGAGTTCGATGATGAGGTCGTAGAGCCTACACAGCCGAAAAATAAAATGGCCGATCAGCCGGATCGACCACCTCGTGGCCGCGATAGGGCGGCTAACGATGCCGCACATAAGTCAGCACACGATTTACGTGAGGACTTGCGCCAAAAACCTGGTAAGACCAGGTCCATCTATGGATCTAGGAAGCGTGCTCCGGCACAAAAACAAAGCCGAACACTACAACCGTCAGAATGTCGTGAGACATCCAAATATAGGGGTGCCGCACACCCCCTATGATTCACCGATGAGGTGCTGGACCACGAATTTCCAGAGGGATTCAAACCCGTGAACATAGAGGCATACGACGGAACGACAGACCCCGGGGTCTGGATTGAGGACTTTATTCTTCATATCCACATGGCTCGCGGAGATGACCTCCACGCCATCAAATATCCGCCCCTCAAGTTGAAAGGACCAGCTCGACACTGGCTAAAGAGCCTCCCCAACTCAATTGGAAGCTGGGAAGAGCTTGAGGATGCTTTTAGGGCTAATTTTCAAGGGACTTATGTCCGACCTCTGAATGCAGATGATTTAAGTCATATAATTCAACAGCCCGGAGAGTCAGCCCGAAAGCTCTGGAACAGGTTCCTCACTAAGAAGAATCAAATTGTCGATTGTCCGGACGCCGAAACCTTAGCGGCTTTCAAACACAGTGTCCGGGATGAATGGCTCACCAGACACCTCGGCCAGGAAAAACCGAGGACAATGGCAGCCCTAACAAGCCTTATGACCCGCTTTTGCGTGGGCGAGGATAGTTGGCTGGCTTGTAGCGGCACTAGCGACCCAGGAACATCCGAAGTTAGGGATGGCAATGGAAAACCACGACGCAACAAAAGCAAGCGTCGAAATAACGAAGATATCCCAGACAACACGCTGGTAAACGCCGGATTCAGGGGCTCTCGACCTGGTCAACGGAAGAAGCCATTCAAAGGCAATAGAGATGGACCGTCCAGCCTAAACAAGATTCTTGACAAATTATGTCAGATTCATGGCACCTCCGATAAACCTGGAAATCATACCCACAGAGAATGCTCGGTCTTCAAGCAGGCCGGCAAGCTAAACGCCGAACACAAGGGGAGGGAGACACCAAGTGAAGACGAGGATGAGCCTCGACAGCAAAACACTGGGGGACAGAAAAAATTCCCACCAGAGGTCAAAACAGTAAACATGATTCACGTAACAAAAAGGAGGAGCAAACATGCACTCCGAAACATATGCGCCGTAGAGCCTGTCGCCCCCAAGTTCAATCCCTGGTCGGCCTGCCCGATCACTTTTGATCGCAGAGATCACCCGACTAGTATCCAGCATGGAGGATTGGCTGCCTTGGTGCTAGACCCAATTATCAACGGATACCATCTCACCCGAGTCCTTATGGACGGCGGCAGTAGTTTTAATCTGATATATCAGGACACAGTCCGCAAAATGGGGGTAGACCCGACAAGAATTAGCCCAAGTAACACTACCTTTAAAGGAGTAATACCAGGCCCAGAGGCCCGATGTACGGGCTCTCTAGTTCTAGAGGTTGTATTCGGTTCTCCCGACAACTTCCGAAGTGAAAAATTAACATTCGTCATCGCTCCATTCCGAAGCGGCTATCAAGCACTACTCGGAAGAACAGCTTTCGCTTGTTTTAATGCAGTACCGCATTACGCCTCTCTTAAGCTTAAGATGCCCAGTCCACGTGGCATCATCTCAGTTAGCGGAAATGTTGAGCGTTCCTTACACGCGGAAGAATGTATGGCGGCTTTAGCAGCCGAACACTAAAAGGCCTCTCCAACCAGAATAAATGATCGATCGTCAAGACCGTGGACACGGTTAGACGAGTCCAGCGCACCACTAGCTGTAACAGCTTAGGTAAACCTGAGATTGGTTTGATGGATATACCCCTATAGGCGGTACCAGGGGCTTCCCGCATGTAAAAAGAACTACAGTTCGGCTCAACCTTACTTATCTTGAATTTTAACGGTTTATTGAGAATAACCAATTTTTTTGCACGACAACTTTCACCTAAGTTCTTCTCTTTTACAGATGACAATCGTGCTACACCCTTCCAGGATACGGCACAACGGAGACACGGGCGCAAACGTGCAGCAGGGCCCCGCTCAAAGGTTTCTTTTTAGATTAAGACCCTGTGTAAACCTTTTTTACTGTCTCTTGTTGCTTCACATCCTCCGGATACTTAGTATAACCGAGAAGGATGCTGATGTTATTGGCATTTCGCCACGTTAGAATAATGCACGTACCTGGACACTCGGGGTTCATTATAAACGGCGTTACTCAGCTCGGTATATGTTATAAAGACCGAATACCTTAGGGAGTGTTCGGTGTCGCGAGTTTGGCCTTATATGCATCAGCTCCGAATCATGTCGTTGGTCAAATGTTGGGTTTGCCCGGCTCCTGTGTTTTGCTACCTTACGTTCCGCTCTATCGGCTAAGGTGGCACCAGGGGAATTGCTGCGATTGTGCCCTGGTTCATCCGGACGAGCTGTCATGATAAAGCGCGAGACTGGTCAACCACTCGATGACTTAGCGGAATCTTCAGGATTCCTCCGCATTAACGAAGGGCCATTGCCCGGTCATGTATGTACGCGCCCCGTATTCCGATGAGCGTGGAAGTACCAGGGGCTATATAGTAGCCCCACCGTCATACTCCTATGGCTAAGTGAAAGTGTTAAAGCAATATAGTCCTATTGCCTCGTTAGCCGCGCTATCACCTCCTTAATGGACCAAGACGTTGGATCAAGTGTGAACATGCGTTTTTTGCGAACACCCCCGCATTATATGCGTGGGGGCTGAAGCCGACGACTGCAAACTTTCAGGATATATACATATATACATAAACGGCCGCACAGGAGGAATCATAATACTTTCAGGCAAAAGTATAAACATACCCTTTATAATTTAATAGCATTGTTTTTACAATCGGGATACATGTCACTTGAACATGATACTCTTCGAGCACTGAGCCTCTATTACACGAGCGCCTTCTAGGACTTCTTCAAAATAGTGCTCGGCCGGGACCTGGCCTACGGCCGGGCCTCGGGTTGCAATAGCGGTGGCCTCCATCTCCGCCCAGTATGTCTTCACATGGGCAAGAGCCATCCGCGCACCTTCTATGCACGCCGACCTCTTTATAGCGTCGATTTGCGGCAGAGCGCCAAGAAATCGTTGCACTAGACCAAAATAACTATTCGGCCTCGGTCCCTCCGGCCAAATGTGATCCACGACTGACCTCATAACAAGTCCGGACAACCTATGGAGCTCGGCCCACTCGGCCATTTGTTCATTTAACAGCAGCGGGCGCGTTGGAGTGCTGAATTGTGACCAAAACAACCTTTCCACTTCATGATCTTTCTGATCTTTGAAAAACTCGGTCGCATCAGCGGCACTCGCGGCCAAATCCAAGTACGCGTCTGCAGAACTCCATAATTTCTCCAGAGGGGCATACTTCGGGTCTCCAAACCTCATCCGCAACAAAAAGGGCTCCCCAGCCGCGATATCTCCGGCTTGACGGAGTTCCTCCTTCGCCGCTCTGATTTTAGAGCGGGTTTCCTTGGCCGCTTCCATGGCTCCCTTTAGGTCTGCCGCCTTCGCTTGGCTTTCCTTTTCAAGAAGCTCATACCGGCCGGCGGCATCTTTCAGCTCAACAGCCATCTTGGCCATCTTTTCTTCGCTCTGGCGACGAGCAGCCTGTTTGGCTTTTAACTCTTCGGCCGCCTTTTGGGCCGCCGCATCACTTCTCCTGGCCTGTTCCTTGGCTTGGGAAAGTTCCGCCCGAAGGGCCTCCACGGCGGCAGCTCCATCTGCAGTCACAGCATATTATAGATACTAGCATAAGGCTCCTCTTAAAAAACTGTTGACATCAGGAGAAGATACATACCCTGTGCCTCGTCAAGCCGCTTGTTTACAAGCACGATGTCGGCATCCGCCACATCAAGATGCCGCTTCAGTTCGGCAAATTCATTAGTCCGGCCAGCAACCGGACCTTTAGCTGCCTGCATATAAATGCAACTTGGTCATTACCTGGGACTATGATCCTCCGTTTGCCGTCCTCGGACAGCAACCAGAGTCTCAGGGGCTACTACCTACATAGGGCACACCTAGCGTGTGCGGTACCATAAAAAATGTATTACTTTGCGTACCTCAAAGCATTTTCGGCGTAGGCTCATAAAAGCTTCATGCAACCCACTTTCGGCGGATGAAATCCTCTCAACCACCGTACCCATTAAAGTATGATGCGCCTCCGAGATAGCCGCTTGTTCCAGAAGACCCATCAGTGCATCCGGTCGCGTACCGGACGGTCCCGGACTCTTTTTGTTGCTCCCCTTAGGAGCCGAGCACTCCGGACTTCGGGTGGCCGAAGGTTTGCCTTCCGGCCTTGGCGGATCCGGAGAAATCCTTTGTGACGACACCTCAAGGTCGTCCGCCTCATGATGCGGGGAGACAGGGGGAGGCATTTCACTCTCCATCATTTCCAGAAGAAGATCCCCCGAAGAAGAACTCTGTTGAGAAGGGCTATGATCCGAACTACAAGACATACGTTTCGGTTATTGTCCTCGGAGATGAAGCAGGATATATTTATCAAAAGTACTTTCGTTTACTTACAACTCGGTGGAGGGCTGGTCCCCTTGTGGGCACTGTGCGGTAAGGACGCCCTTCGGGGCAGGGCCCCCTGACAAAGGTTTCTTCCCTCGTTTGGAAACCATTGTTTCCAAGTCCTTAGAGGCGGTCCTCTTCCTTCCTTGGGGAGAAGGGATTTCAGATTCTTCTCCCCGGTTGTCCTCCTTCTCGGAGGCGTTAATTCCCCCAGTTTGGATGAACAATGAGTGAGGCCCGCTTTCAGCTTCTTTATTACTCCATTTATCTTCCTCGGATGGCACTTGATAAGGTGCAGGCTTGAGCATCCTGGCCAGTACAGGATCCGATGAGCATTCGGGAAGGGGGGCGAACACCTGATCATCTTTGCCTTTTTTATCCAGTCCTGGTCAAAGAGTGACTTTTCAGATTGATAATTCTGATAAATAAAGAGACATCATGTTCGGCCGAAGAATTACTTACTTGGGTTTCTGGACGATTGCAGTTTAGACCCGCATCCTGGGTGGTGTTCGGACACTTTATTTGTGATCCGAAGAACAATTTATACATCTGTTCGGGCGTCAAGCCGAAGAAGTGCTGGATAGTTCGCGGTCCTTCCAGGTTGAACTCCCACATACGGAGAGGTTGACGTTTGCAAGGCCGGATTCGACGAACTAGCATGACCTGCATTACCTTGACAAGGCTGACATCTCTCTCGAGGAGATCTCGGATGCGGCTCTGCAATATCGGCACATCATTTACTGGCCCCCAGTCCAGCCACTTGTTGACCCAAGATGCCAGTTGGGGTGGGGGGCCCGAGCGGAAGGCTGGGGCGGCAACCCATTTAGTACCTCGGGGAGCTGTGATATAAAACCACTCCCGTTGCCACAAGCTGGACACCTCCGGGAAGGAACCCTCTGGCCATGGAGCATTGGCGCCTTTTCTTATTACGGCACCTCCACATTCCATGTGTCGCCCGTCAATCATCTTCGGCTTCACATTAAAGGTCTTGAGCCGTAAGCCGAAGTGCGGGGTGACGTGGAGGAAGGCCTCACACACGACGATAAACGACAAGATGTGAAGAATGGAATCCGGAGCCAGATCATGGAAATCGAGATCGTAATAGAACATGAGCCCTCTAACAAAGGGATCCAGACTAAGGCCTAGCCCTCGGAGGAAGTGGGAGACGAATACAACACTCTCGTTGGGCTCGGGGGTGGGGATGACTTGCCCTCGAGCAGGCAGCTTGTGCGAGATTTCGCCGGTCAGATACCTGGCTTCTCTTAGCTTCTTGATGTCCTCCTCTGTGACGGAGGAGGGCATCCACCGACCTTAAAGGTTGGATCCGGACATGATTGAAGGTCTGAAGCACCTAACCTGAGCCTTGGGTGTTGGAACTCGAGGTGCGGGAAGGATTCGATTGAGCGCGAGAAAAATAGGACAGGCCTTGGCCCATTTATAAAGAGGGTGAATATCAAGCGTCCTCCGCGTGGCCGTTTGGAACTAGCCTAAAATCGAGGAGTCATACCAACAGGCACGATTGGGTTACCTATACCCGTATTGATGAGAATCCCGTAATAAGAGGGACACGATCTCTGCTTCAATAAGACGTGCCAATAAAACCGCCTCACAAAACATGCAGTGGCAGGCTGGGAAAAAGGTTCGAATAGTGACCGGGCCATGGTGTGATGTCGTACTATAGAATGTGTCAGCAGATTAGATTTGTGGAAATATTATTCTCTCTACGGTGGTATGTGGAATTTGTTTTGCAGAGCCGGACACTATCCTTGTGTTCAAAATCTTCTATGGAGTATTCGGAGGAGGAACCCGCCTTGCAATGTCGAAGACAATCTGCGCGCCGGACTCATCATCATTGAAGCCTGGTTCAGGGGCTACTGAGGGAGTCCTGGATTAGGGGGTCTCCGGACAGCCGGACTATATACTTTGGCCGGACTGATGGACTATGAAGATATAAGATTGAAGACTTCGTCCCGTGTCCGGATGGGACTCTCCTTGGCGTGGAAGGCAAGCTTGCAATACGGATATGTGTAGATCTCCTCCCTTGTAACTGACTCTGTGTAACCCTAGCCCCCTCCAGTGTCTATATAGCTAGCTTCTATGGTTTAGCCTCTATGATCTCGTGGTAGATCAACTCTTGTAATACTCATATCATCAAGATCAATCAAGCAGGATGTAGGGTATTACCTCCATCGAGAGGGCCCGAACCTGGGTAAACATCGTGTCCCCCGCCTCCTGTTACCATCCGCCTTAGACGCACAGTTCGGGACCCCCTACCCGAGATCCGCCGATTTTGACACCGACAATGAGTATTACAAGAGTTGATCTACCACAAGATCGTAATGGCTAAAACCCTAAAAGTCTAGCCTCCATGATTATGATTGCCTCTACAGACTAAGCCCTCTGGTTTATATAGACACTGGAGGGGACTAGGGTTGTACAAAGTCGGTTGCAGAGAAAGGAATCTTCATATCTTGGACGCCAATCTTGCCTTCCATGCTAAGGAGAGTCCCATCTGGACATGGGAGAGAGTCTTCGGTCTTGTATCTTCATAGCCCATCAGTCCAGCCCATGTTCCATAGTCCGGACGCCCGAGGACCCCTTAATCCAGGACTCCCTCAGTAGCCCCTGAACCACGCTTCAATGACGAGGTGTCCGGCGCGCAGATTGTCTTCGGCATTGCAAGGCGGGTTCCTTCTCCGAATACTTCAACACAGTCCTTGAACATAGTGACCGTGTCCGGCTCTGCAAAACAAATACCATACACAACCGTAGAGAGTATAATATTCCACGAGTCCAATCTGCTGACAACTTTTTGTAGCGTGACATCACGTCACCACCCAGTTATTATTTTGAACCATTTCTTAGCCTGCCTTTCCATGTTTCGAAACGCGGTTTTATTGGCACGTCTTGTCGAAGCAGAGATCGTGTGCCCTTATTGTGGGATTCTCATCAATACGGGCATTGGTAACCCAACCATGCCGTCTGCACGGCCCTTGGGAATAGGCGAGTTTTGAGGCGAGTGGGGAGGCACTCGATATTCACTGCCTTTATAAAGAGATAAGGATTCACCCCTTTCACCCACGCCTTCTCTTTCTCTGCCTCTCCATTCTCAAGCTCCAGCGCCCAAGTTCTCATCCTTTCCGCCTCAAAGAAGCACCCCGACCATGTCCGGATATGGAACACAAGGCAAGTGGATGGCCTCCTCCGTCATGGAGTAGGACATCATCAAGCTCTGGGAGGCCGGGTATTTGGCCAAGGAAATCACCCACCGGCTTCCGGCCAAGGGGCAAATCGTCCCCACCCCGGAGCCCAATGAGAGGGTGGTAATCATCCCCCACTTCGTACGCGGGCTAGGGTTTCTACTCCACCCTTTCGTCAGCGGACTCATGTTCTATTACAGGCTAGATTTCCATGATCTGGCCCCAAATTCTTTCCTCAACATCTTTACATTTATTGTCGTGTGCGAGGCCTTCCTCCGCATCCCACCCCACTTCGGATTGTGGCTAAAGATCTTCAATGTGAAGCCAAAGGTGGTGGGTGGCGAGCATGTAGAGTGCCGAGGTGCTATGGTGAGCAAAATGCCCAACGTCACATGGCCTGAAGGCACCTTCGTGGAGACCGTCAAAGGGTGGCAGCAATCGTGGTTCTACATCACAGAGCCTCGCGATGCCACCTAGGCCGCGACTTCCGAATTCCAGTTTGGAGCCCCGATGCGGCTCACCTCCTGGCTAGAGAAGGGCCTGGACTGGCCTTCGACGGACGAGCTGACAGTGCTCCAGAAGCGTATTAGAAGCATGGTCGACAAGAACATCAAGCTTGTCAATGTGATCCAGGTGATGCTAGTACACCGGGTCCTTCCATCCCAGAGGCGGACTTGCCATTTATGGGAGTTCGATCCGGTCGAGCACTAGACCTTGCAACGATTCTTCGGAACCACGCACGAAGATATCTGGAAGGTGCTCTTTAAGGCCAACCAGACCTGGCCGAAGATGACCGACGACCGTGGGCACGACCTGGCCCGTCCCGCCAATTCGGTAAGTCCTTCGAATTTCAAGGTGTAACCTTTACTCGCTTACCCAGGGAAAATGCCTAAGCCTCCCTATTTATTATTTTTTCAGGGTTGGACAAAGATGGCGGAGCGGATTAAGTGTCCGGCTCCGCTGCCTGAGGAACCAGCCATGCCTCTTCTGACGAAGATGCTGGTTCTGGCGCCCTACAAGGCGCCAGAGAAGAAGGCCAAGAAAAAGGCCAAGGAGACCAGAAGTGGCCTCCGTCGCAAGGGCACTTCGGACATGACGTCCAGAGACGCCGAGACTCACTCCTCCGTCGCAGAGGATGACGACGAGGAGGAGGAAAGCAACTCCCCCTCTGAGGGGGAGGGAAGAAAAGGGCGGCCTCCACAGATCTGGAGGTAGAGGCGTCCAAGAAAGGGAAAGCTTCCCTCGCGAATAAATCTGCGTGGACGTCGACAGCAGCCCAGAACGGCGCACCCGAGATAAGACTCTGGCCGGATCGTGAGTACCCAAAGACCCTGACGCATATACCTAGCCTCTTCTCTTCATAGCTTTAACCTGTTGAATCATGTACTTGCAGTCCGGCTCGTTCCGGCCTCGCGCGATCCTCATCCTTGGGAAGTTCGCTGGACCCGAAGGTGATGGACAACGGGTCCCTTCCGGCGACGTCCTCTCCCAGGGCCATGGATGACACCAAGGTGTTGTCCCGAAGGATCCCAGGCCAGGGAGAGACGCAGGAGGCCGTCAGTGCGGCGCCAGAGGGTAAAACCGCGGCCGTCGGATACATGGGGGAGCAAGTCCCCATGGAGACTGGTACTGGGGGCCAGGTCCAATTCGGCCCCAACCGATTACGGTCCCGGATACCTAAATGGCTCCGGAGTCCGGCAGGCAGCCTCCTTCGAAAGAAGGAGATGTGCCTATTCCTCCGGTGACCTCTGTCCAACCAGAGGCACCGGACCCTCCAAAGGAAGCGCTGCGAAGTGCTTCTATTGTCGAGGAACACCGTACCCTTATGGGTATAGTGGTTGAGAGGGTTGAGTCCGTTAAGAACGGACTGACCGAAGCCTGTACCAGCCTTCTAATAGGCTTTGAGGTAAGCAACGCAATTATGTAAAAAGAATGTCACAGTATAGACAGTAGCCCCTGGGACTCTGTCCGGTGTTCGGAAAGAAAAGCCGGACAGAGGATCAGAAAATTTTAGCAGGAAACTAATCATATACGTCTATGTGAAAAAGCAGACGTCGCTGCTGGCTGCGGCCTCCCATGCTGCCGAGGTCTCCAAACTGAAGCAGAGTCTGGAGCGGGCCGAGGAAGAGCTCGACCATGTAAAGAAGCAGCTGGAGGACAAGCAAGGTATGCTATGACCTTCTGTATATCAGAAAGGGTAAATGATGTGTATTTGACCATGGTGCCATGATGTTTGTAGGAGCAGCGATCGAGGTTGAGGCCCTTCAAAAGGAGTTGGCCGAGGCCAAAAGGAAAGAGGCAAAGGAGCAGGCCGCCCGTGAAAAACACGAGGCCAGGTTTGGAGAAGTCCAACAGGAGCTCTAGGACGCCGTGAAAAAATGCGAGTCCTTGGAGCGCAATATTGTGGATCAAGAGACCGAGCTCGCCAAGGCTCGCCAAAGCGCACAAGATGCCCGGCTTGAAGCCCAGGGCGCCCTCCAGGAAATCCATGAGGCGAGAAAAATCACGGCGGGTAAGGCTTTCATTATGTAAAGCAAGTATGTGAAGAAAAGGTACTTATTACTGACCCGGACTTGGAGTTCTCCAGGAGCTTTTGCGGATCTGCCGTGCAGTATTGCTGATGCTGCGGATTTCTTCTGAGCTGAAGAGGGGAGCTGAACGGAGAAGCTGTTCTGGTCGCAATACCTTGCGCCAGAAAATCTGGTGCCCTTTAGTGATCAGTTAAAACAGCTGGTCGAACTGCATAGTGTGGCCGAACTGGCCATGAAGGATTTGATAATCCGGCTGTGGCCTGCCGAAGCCATACCCAGCAGCTACTTCGGGCTCGTGAAGCGGCTGGTCAGTGTCTGTCCTCGGCTTGACGCCATCAAGTGTTCGGTTTGCATCGAAGGTGCGCGGATGGCCTTCGCCCGTGTCAAGGTATAGTGGGCGAAGATGAACGCTGTCAAGCCCGCGACCGAGGGACCGCCCGCGGGCAAGGAGCACCGCATGCCCGAGTGATATTTTGCTGATGTTCTGGAGGGATCCCGCATTGTGGCGGAGCAATGTGCCAAGGATATTATCTTGGAATGAATACATTCGTGTTATCTTGTCTTGTGCTATGAAAGGTCGTGATGTAATATAATGCCTTTTTTTGTTTTTTATTTAAAGATTATACCTCCTGTGCGTCCGTTTTATTAAATCTGAGAGTTGGCCAGTCATCGGCTTCAGCCCCCAGTGTTCGGTTGGCGCCAAAACACACTTGATCCAAAGATTTTTTGGTCCGTTAAGGAGGTGTCAGCGCCGCGAACCAGGCAGTCGGACTATACGGCTTTATCACCCTCACTTAGCCATAAGACTTTGACAATAAAATTTTAGGCGCAGCCCCTAGTATTCGTAAGTCCGAACTTGGGGTGCAGTAAACACCTGATCGGATAAAAACCGATTCGTCACATAATGCGGAGAAAATCGCAAAAGATTTGTAACCTCTCGAACAGCTGACCGGCTCATGCCGCATCATGACAGTCAGTTTTCGGCTTTGTCTACTGAGGTGCTCATCCGGATAAACTAGGACACAATCGCAGTAGTTCTCCCTTTACTACCCTAGCCGATATAGCGGAACGTAAGGTAGTAAGCACAGGAGCCGGGCAACCCAACTATTGACCAAAGACATGATTCGGAGCCGATGCATATAATGCTAAAGTTCGGGGTGCCGAACTATACTGTAATTTTTTCAGACTTCGTTGCCGTATTATGGGGCATAATGAAGCCCCTGGCGAATTAAGGCGTACCAGAACGTACGGGTGCAATTGATAAGAACATCAAGAAAAGGAAAAAGGAAGAGGTAGTAAGCCAATTCCACATAAATTGGGCCGCAAAGTAGTTTCCATTATAGTTCAATCAATACGTCAAAGCGTATTTGTACAAGTAGTGCGATAAGCAACGGGGCTATTTAACATGCCACGACCAAGGGAGAGCTGTGTGCAAGTACTGGAAATAGGCATAACAATCGTTTAAAGAGACCACCTGGAAATTTCCTTATACGTCAGTGCTTCTTGCCATCTTGGTGTATCCGTCCCTTGATAGGCCCGGCAGTCAGGCCACCAGGAAAGGCCTAGGAAAAAAGAAACCTAAAAAGGCAAAAAGAGAAAAAGTGAAAGTATGTGGGTCCAGGGGAGGTTAAGCCATATTATGGACCACGATCTAGCTGCGCGTCCGTCTATGCCCATGGTATTTTGAGTGCGTAGTGATGTACGCGCGGTACGAATGCCGCCGTTTGATCGGGACTGGGACGGAGGAAAAATTGCTAGGCGAGCTCTTGACGAGCCGGAGTGTCCTCCTGCAGCGTAGTTCGTACTCGTTCGACAGTGTCCGAGAGCTTGGCCGCCGAATTAAGGTTCTGCTTGAAAAGGCCGCTCTGGGTTCTGCTGCGAGGGCAGCGGTGTGCTCCTCAGTACGGAGGGAGCGGTCCGTGTTTCCATTGACTGTCATGACACCGGGTGGTCCGGGGATCTTGAGCTTGAGATAAGCGTAGTGTGGCACCGCGTTAAATCAAGTGAATGCGGTTCGTCCAAGCAGTGCGTGATAGCCACTGCGAAAGGGGACGATATCGAAGATCAACTCTTCACTTCGGAAGTTGTCCGGGGATCCGAAGACCACCTCCAGTGTGATTGAGCCCATAGAGCGGGCCTCCACACCTGGTATGACTCCTTTAAAGGTGGTTTTTGTGGGTTTGATCCTTTAGAGATTGATGCCCATTTTGCGCACTGTTTCCTGATAGAGCAGGTTCAGGCTGCTGCCGCCGTCCATGAGGACTCGCGTAAGATGGAATCCATCAATGATTGGGTCGAGGACCAGAGCGGCTGAACCGCCATGATGGATATTGGTCGGATGGTCCCTGCGATCAAAGTTGATCGGGCAGGACGACCATGGGTTGAACTTTGGGGCGACTGGCTCCATCGTGTAGACGTCCCTGAGCGCGCGCTTGCGCTACCTCTTGGGGATATGTGTAGCATATATCATGTTCACCGTTTTAACTTGGGGGGGGGACTTATTCTGATCCCCCTATGTTTGATGGCCAGAGCTCCTCGTCATTGTCCTCACTTTGCGACCCCTTCTCTTTGTTCTCGGCATTTAACTTGCCGACCTGTTCAAAAACCCAACAGTCTCTGTTGGTATGATTGGCTGGTTTATCAGGAGTGTCGTGGATTTGACATGGACGATCGAGTATGCGATCCAAGCTTAACGAGCCCGGATTGTTTATTTTATATGGTTTCTTCCGCTGACCGGATTTAGAGCAGCTGAATCCGGCATTAACCGTCGTGTCATCGGTGTTGTCACCATTGCTTCAACGCTTTTGTCTATTGCGTCGGGGCTTGCCGTTGCTATTTCTATCTTCAGAAGTGCCAGGTTCGTTTGTATTGTTATTGCTACGGGCTAGCCAGCTATCCTCGCCCGCGCAAAAGCGGATCATAAGCGCCATGAGGGCTGCCATGGACTTCGACTTTTCTTGGCCGAGGTGCCGGGCGTGCCATTCGTCATGGATGCTGTGTTTGAAGGCCGCTAGGGCTTCGACATCCGGACAGTCAACGATCTGGTTCTTTTTAGTTAAGAATCTAGTCCAGAATTTCCTGGCTGACTCTCCGGGCTGTTGAACTATGTGGCTTAAGTCATCGGCATCCGGAGGTCGGACATATGTACCTTGGAAGTTGTCGAGAAAGGTGTCTTCCAAGTCCTCCCAACTGCCAATTGAGTTTTCGGGTAAACTGTTCAAACAGTGCCGAGCAGGTCCCTTGAGTTTTAGCGGGAGGTATTTGATGGCGTGAAGATCATCACCGCTGGCCATATGAATATGGAGAAGAAAATCCTCAATCCATAGCACGGGGTCTGTTGTCCCATCATATGATTCGATGTTCACAGGTTTAAACCCTTCCGGGAATTCATGTTCCATTACTTCATCGGTGAAGTAGAGGGGTGTGCGGCGCCTCTGTATCGGGCCAAGTTGCGACGTAGTTCTGATGGAGTTCGTCTGCGGTTTTTTGCCCGGGTGTGGTAATGTTTGTCACGTCCGGCCGGATGGCCATCATCGCGCGTCGGGGTACGCCCTCGCGATCCGTAGATCGATCTGGTCTGACCTGCTCTTTTTTCCAGGTCATGTCGTGATACGTCTCCAATGTATCTATAATTTTTTATTGTTCCATGCTATTATATTATCTGTTTTGGATGTTTAATGGGCTTATTTATACACTTTTATATTATTTTTGGGACTAACCTATTAACCGGAGGCCCAGCCCAAATTGCTGTTTTTTTTTGCCTATTTCAGTGTTTCACAGAAAAGGAATATCAAACAGAGTCCAAACGGAATGAAACCTTCAGGAGCTTGATTTTTGGGACAAACGTGATCCAGAGGACTTGGACTGGACGTCAAGAAAGATATGAGGAGGCCACGAGGCAGGGGGCGCGCCTACCCCCCTGGGCATGCCCTCCACCCTCGTGGGCCCCTCGTAGCTCCACCGACCTACTTCTTCCTCCTATATATACTCATGTACCCCAAAAACATCCAGGAGCACCACGAAACCCTATTTCCACCGCCGCAACTCTCTGTATCTGTGAGATCCCATCTTGGGGCCTTTTCCGGCGCTCCGCCGGGGGGAATCGATCACAGAAGGCTTCTACATCAACACCATAGCCCCTCCGATGATGTGTGAGTAGTTTACCTCAGACCTTCGGGTCCATAGTTATTATCTAGATGGCTTCTTCTCTCTCTTTGGATCTCAATACAAAGTTCTCCTCGTTTCTCTTGGAGATCTATTCGATGTAATCTTCTTTTGCGGTGTGTTTGTCGAGATTCGATTAATTGTGGGTTTATGATCAAGTTTATCTATGAACAATATTTGATTCTCCTCTGAATTCTTTTATGTATGATTGGTTATCTTTGCAAGTCTCTTCGAATTATCAGTTTGGTTTGGCCTACTAGATTGATCTTTCTTGCAATGGGAGAAGTGCTTAGCTTTGGGTTCAATCTTACGGTGTCCTTTCCCAGTGACAGTAGGGGCAACAAGGCACGCATTGTATTGTTGCCATCGAGGATAAAAAGAAGGGGTTTATATCATATTGCTTGAGTTTATCCCTCTACATCATGTCATCTTGCTTAAAGCGTTACTCCGTTCTTATGAACTTGATACTCTAGATGCATGCTGGATAGCGGTCGATGTGTGGAGTAATAGTAGTAGATGCAGGCAGGAGTCGGTCTACTTGTTTCGGACGTGATGCCTATATACATGATCATGCCTAGATAATCTCATAATTATGCGCTTTTCTATCAATTACCCGACAGTAATTCGTTCACCCACCGTAATACTTATGCTATCTTGAGAGAAGCCACTAGTGAAACCTATGGCTCCCGGGTCTATTTTCCATCATATAAGTTTCCGATCTACTTTTATTTTGCAATCTTCACTTTTAATCTATATCATAAAAATACCAAAAATATTTATCTTATTATCTCTATCAGATCTCACTCTCGTAAGTGACCGTGAAGGGATTGACAACCCCTTTATCGCGTTGGTTGCGAGGTTCTTATTTGTTTTGTGTAGGTGCGAGGCAATTAGTGTGTAGTCTCCTACTGGATTGATACCTTGGTTCTCAAAACTGAGGGAAATACTTACGCTACTGTGCTGCATCACCCTTTCCTCTTCAAGGGAAAAATCCGACGCAAAGCTCAAGAGGTAGCATGTCGCAGGTCATATGTGTATCTCTGAGCTATTGTGTCTCTGTTTTTACGGCGAGGTAGTGCTGGCTGGTGTTCGGCTTGAGTTGCCGCTTTGTCCCGGCCACGTGGTGGTCGGTCAGCCGCATTACGTGCTGGTAGGACGGTCTCCAGTGCCTCATCATCTAATTGGGGTAACAATTTGCGCTTCCGGTAACTTTTGGTTGGACGCTCGAGGCCGTATTCCTCGGATGCCATTGAGCAGATCTTGATCAGCTTGAAGCTGTTGCTGCTTCTTTTTCAGGCTCCTTGCAGTGGCTATTAGCTGGCGCTTAAAGCGCTCCTACTCGAGAGGTTTCTTAGGCACAATAAAATCCTCGTTGCCAAGGCTCACCTCATCTTTGGAGAGTGGAAGATAATTACTGTCCTCCGAGTCTTCGTTAACGGCCTGTTCCTGAGGGCTGGCTTGCCCATCTTCCTGTTCATCCTATTCGGAAGTTGGCTCAATGGGGTCTTCGTTGTCTTCGGCGTCGTCTGGAGTATTATTATCTCCTGTGCTGGTATTACTGTTTTTTCTGCGGCGTGGTTTAGAGCGGCGCCGCTGACGTCGGCGCTTTGGCTATGTCTCAGGAGATTTATCCTCGACTGGATCCTTGTCATTGTTGTCGTTGTTCTCTTTTGGTGTATCCACCATGTATACGTCATACGAGGAGGTGGCTGTCCAGCGCCCTGTAAGCGGTGGTTTTTGTGCCTGCTCCTCTCCGGCATCGTCGGCCATACCGTCGATGTCTTCGGAGCCGTAGTCGAGCATGTCGGTTAAGTCTTCGAGAGTGGCTATGAAGTGGGTGGTGGGTGGGAACTGAAATTCTCCGCCCTCAGCCTCCAGTTCAATCTGGATATTATTCGGTTGTGAGTCCCCCGCTAAGGAGAGGGTTTTTAATGAGTTTAGCACATCACCTAAGGGTGAGTGCTGGAAGATGTCCGCGGAGCTGAACTCGATGATCGGCGCCTGATCGAGCTTTATGGGCCCGGATCCATGCGGCTTGGAATCCGTGGCCGGAGATGGATCCGAGGTTCCGATGACACAGATCCCGTTCCAGGTTGGGTCCGTGTGCGGCTCCAACGCCGCTGAGTCTACGGCTTCCATGGCGGGGTTGAGCTTCCCGTCCTCGGATGCCGCAATCTGCTCTGGATCTAAGGCCAAAGTAGTTACAGGCGCTATCTCCTGAGTAAGGTCCGGTGACAGATTTAGGTCATGTTCATCGTGGTGGAAGGGATCGGCTGCCATGGGCTCGAATCCGTCGAAGATCAAGTCTCCGCGGATATCGGCAATGTAATTCAAGCTTCCAAACCTGACCTGATGGCCAGGGGCGTAGCTGTCGATCCGCTCTAGATGGCCAAGCGACTTGGCCCGCAATGCGAAGCCGCTGAGTACAAAGATCTGTCCGGGGAGGAAAACCTCCCCCTGGACTGCATTGTTGTAGATGATTGACGGAGCTATCAAAACTTTTGGAGACGACGCAGCAGAACTCTCAACGAAAGCACCAATGTCGTTGTCAAAACCGGCGGATCTCGGGTAGGGGGTCCCGAACTGTGCGTCTATGGTTGATGGTAACAGGAGATAGGGGACACGATGTTTACCTAGGTTCGGGCCCTCTCTATGGAGGTAATACCCTACTTCCTGCTAGATTGATGTTTATGAATATGAGTATTACAAGAGTTCATCTACCACGAGATCGTAATGGCTAAATCCCTAAAAGTCTAGCGTGTATGATTATGATTGCCTCTACGGACTAAGCCCTCCGGTTTATATAGACACCGGAGGGGACTAGGGTTGTACAAAGTCGGTTACAGAGAAAGGAATCTTCATATCTTGGACGCGAGTGCTTCTTGCCATCTTGGTGTATCCGTCCCTTGATAGGTCCGGCAGTCAGGCCACCAGGAAAGGCCTAGGAAAAAAGAAACCTGAAAAGGCTAAAAGAGAAAAAGTGAAAGTATGTGGGTCCAGGGGAGGTTAAGCCATATTATGGACCACGATCTAGCTGCGCATCTGTCTATGCCCATGGTATTTTGAGCGCGTAGTGATGTACGCGCGGTACGAACGCCGCCGTTTGATCGGGACTGGGACGGAGGCAAAATTGCTAGGCGAGCTCTTGACGAGCCGGACTGTCCTGCTGTAGCGTAGTTCGTACTCGTTCGACAGTGTCCGAGAGCTTGGCCGCCGAATTAAGGTTCTGCTTGAAAAGGCCACTCTGTGCTTCTGCTGCGAGGGCAGCGGTGTGCTCCTCAGTACGGAGGGAGCGGTCCATGTTTCCATTGACTGTTATGACACAGCGTGGTCCGGGCATCTTGAGCTTGACATAAGCGTAGTGTGGCACCGCGTTAAATCAAGCAGATGCGGTTCGTCCAAGAAGTGCGTGATAGCCACTGCGAAAGGGGACGATATCGAAGATCAACTCTTCACTTCGAAAGTTGTCCGGGGATCCGAAGACCACCTCCAGTGTGATTGAGCCCATACAGCGGGCCTCCACACCTGGTATGACTCCCTTAAAGGTGGTTTTTGTGGGTTTGATCCTTGAGGGATCGATGCCCATTTTGCGCACTGTATTATGATAGAGCAGGTTCAGGCTGCTTCTGCCGTCCATGAGGACTCGCGTAAGATGGAATCCATCAATGATTGGGTCAAGGACCAGAGCGGCTGAACCGCCATGACGGATACTGGTCGGATGGTCCCTGCGATCAAATGTGATCGGGCAGGACGACCATGGGTTGAACTTTGGGGCAACTGGCTCCATCGCGTAGATGTCCCTGAGCGCGCGCTTACGCTCCCTCTTGGGGATATGTGTAGCATATTGATACGTCTCCAACGTATCTACTTTTCCAAACACTTTTGCTCTTGTTTTGGACTCTAACTTGCATGATTTGAATGAAACTAACCCGGACTGATGCTGTTTTAAGCAGAACTACCATGATGTTGTTTTATGTGTAGAAAACAAAAGTTCTCGGAATGTCTTGAAAATCCACGGAGGCACTTTTTGGAAAATATAAAAAATACTGGCGAAAGAATCAAGACCAGGGGGCCCACACCCTGCCCACGAGACAGGGGGCGCGCCCAGGGGGGTGGGCGCGCCCCCTGTCTCGTGGGCCCCCTGACGCTCCACCGACCTCAACTCCAACTTCATATATTCCGTTTCGCGGAGAAAAAAATCAGAGAGAAAGTTTCATCGCGTTTTACGATACGAAGCCGCCGCCAAGCCCTAATCTCTCTCGGGAGGGCTGATCTGGAGTCCGTTCGGGGCTCCGGAGAGGGGGATTCGTCGCCGTCGTCATCATCAACCATCCTCCATCACCAATTTTCATGATGCTCACCGTCGCGCGTGAGTAATTCCATCGTAGGCTTGCTGGACGGTGATGGGTTGGATGATATTTACCATGTAATCAAGTTAGTTTTGTTAGGGTTTGATCCCTAGTATCCACTATGTTCTGAGATTGATGTTGCTATGACTTTGCTATGCTTAATGCTTGTCACTAGGGCCCGAGTGCCATGATTTCAGATCTGAACCTGTTATGTTTTCATGAATATATGTGTGTTCTTGATCCTATCTTGCAAGTCTATAGTCACCTATTATGTGTTATGATCCGACAACCCCGAAGTGACAATAATCGGGATACTTCTCGGTGATGACCGTAGTTTGAGGAGTTCATGTATTCACTATGTGCTAATGCTTTGTTCCGGTTCTCTATTAAAAGGAGGCCTTAATATCCCTTAGTTTCCTCTAGGACCCGCTGCCACGGGAGGGTAGGACAAAAGATGTCATGCAAGTTCTTTTCCATAAGCACGTATGACTATATTCGGAATACATGCCTACATTACATTGATGAACTGGAGCTAGTTCTGTGTCACCCTATGTTATAGCTATTACATGAGGAATCGCATCCGACATAATTATCCATCACTGATCCAATGCCTACGAGCTTTTCACATCTTGTGTTTCACTTATTTACTTTTCTGTTGCTATTGTTACAATCACTACAAAACCCAAAAATATTATTTTTGCTATCGTTACCTTTATCATCATACTATTTTGCTACTAAATACTTTGCTGCAGATATTAAGTTATCCAGGTGTGGTTGAATTGACAACTCAACTGCTAATACTCAATAATATTCTTTAGCTCCCCTTGTGTCGAATCAATAAATTTGGGTTGAATACTTTACCCTCGAAAGCTGTTGCGATCCCCTACACTTGTGGGTTATCAAGACCAATTTCTGGCACCGTTGCCGGGGAGCATAGCTCTATTCTTTGAGTCACTTGGGATTTATATCTGTTGATCACTATGAGGAACTTGAGAGACGAAAGAACCAAGGTTTTTCCCTCAACTACGAGGGGAGGTAAGGAACTGCCATCTAGCTCTGCACTAGATTCTCCTTCTGTTATGAGTAAGTTTGCGACACCTAAACCTGCTACTGCTATGAATTCTGATATGTCGCATGTTATTGATGATGCCACTTATGCTATGCATGATACTTATGATGAAACTACTTCTGTGCGTGATACTACTTTGCCATTAGGTGAATTTCTTGATGAACAACTTGCTAGGGTTAGAGAGAATGAAATTATTGAAGATGCTATTATTGATGATAGTGATGATGAAAGTTCTCCCCCTGATTATGAATTACCTGTTGTTCCTGAGGGTTATGTTATGAATGAGGAAGCTGCTAGAGCTATCTTTGCTTGTAGAGATAGATATGATCTTAAAAGGTTATTAGCTAAATGGAAGAAGGAATCTCTTAATGCTAGAATGAAACCTGACCCTGCTTTTGCTACTTCACCTATCTGTGTTACTGATAAGGATTATGAATTCTCTGTTGATCCTGAAATTATTACTTTAGTTGAATCTGATCATTTTTATGGCCTTGAATCTGAAACTGTTGTGGCACATCTTACCAAGTTGAATGATATAGCCACCTTGTTTACTAATGATGATAAGTCTCACTATTATTATATCCTTAAGATATTTCCGTTCTCATTAAAGGGTGATGCTAAGACTTGGTTTAATTCTCTTGCTCCTGGTTGTGTGCGTAGTCCCCAGGATATGATTTATTACTTCTCTGCTAAATATTTCCCTGCTCATAAGAAACAAGCTGCCTTACGGGAAATATATAATTTTGTGCAAATAGAAGAAGAGAGTCTCCCACAAGCTTGGGGGAGGCTTCTCCGATTAATTAATGCTTTGCCCGATCATCCTCTTAAGAAAAACGAAATACTTGATATCTTTTATAATGGACTAACCGATGCTTCCAAGGACTACTTGGATAGTTGTGCTGGTTGTGTTTTCAGGGAAAGAACAGTCGACGAAGCTAAATTACTATTGAATAATATGTTGACTAATGAAAATAATTGGACTCTTCCTAAGCCAATTCCTGAGGCAATTCCTGAACCAATTGAGCCAACTCCTGAGCCTATTCCTAAACCCACTCCGAAGAAGAGAGGTGTTTTATTTCTCAGTCCTGAAGATATGCAAGAGGCAAAGAAATCAATGAAAGAAAAAGGTATAAAAGCTGAAGATGTTAAGAATTTAACAACTATTGAAGTAATACATGGTCTTAATATATCGCCTGTTGAAGAACCACATTGTCTTGATAACCCGACACATGTAGTAAAGGTAAATTCTCTCTATAGATATGATAAAGTTGAAATCCCCTTTACTAAATTTCATAGCCCATGCTTAGATGATTTTGATGACTTTATGGCTAGACAAGAAAGTTTTAATGCTTATGTTGGTAGACAGTTAAAGAATAATGCTTTCGAGATAGGACGCGTGAGTGATTATATGGCTAGAGTTAAAGGTGAACTTAAACTCATTAGCAAATATGCTTCTATGGTTGCTACTCAAGCTGAGCAAGTACTTAAAGCTCAAAATGATTTGCTTGATGAATTAAATAATAAAAATGACTTTGCTGTTAGAGTGGCTACTAGAAATGGTAGAATGACTCAGGAACCTTTGTATCCTGAAGGCCACCCTAAAAGAATCGAGCAAGATTCTCAGAGAAATAATTTAGAGGCACCTAGTTCTTCTAAAAAGAATAAAAAGAAAGACGATAGAACCTTGCATGCTTCTAGTGAACCTATTGTAGACACACCTGAGAATCCCAATGATATTTCTATTTCTGATGTTGAGACACAATCAGGTGATGAACATGAACCTAGTGATAATGTTAACGATAATGTTCATGTTAATGCTCAACCTAGCAAAAACAATGATGTAGAGATTGAACCTGCTGTTGATCTTGATAACCCACAATCAAAGAATCAACGTTATGATAAGAGAGATTTTGTTGCTAGGAAGCACGGTAAAGAAAGAGAACCATGGGTTCAGAAACCCATGCCCTTTCCTCCTAAACCATCCAAGACAAAGGATGATGAGGATTTTGAGTGCTTTGCTGAAATGATTAGACCTATCTTCTTACATATGCGCTTGACTGATATGCTTAAAGTAAATCCTTATGCTAAGTATATGAAGGATATCATTACAAATAAAAGAAAGATACCGAAAGCTGAAATTTCCACCATGCTTGCTAATTACACTTTTAAGGGTGGAATACCAAAGAAACTTGGAGATCCAGGGGTACCAACTATACCATGCTCCATTAAAAGAAACTATGTTAGAACTGCTTTATGTGATCTTGGAGCCGGTGTTAGTGTTATGCCTCTCTCTTTATATCGTAGACTTGAATTGAATAAGTTGAAACCTACTGAAATATCTTTTCAAATGGCTGATAAATCAACTGCTATACCTGTCGGTATTTATGAGGATGTGCCTGTTGTGGTTGCAAATGTCACTATCTTAACGGACTTTGTTATTCTTGATATTCCCGAGGACGATAGTGTGTCCATTATCCTTGGTAGACCCTTTTTGAATACTGCAGGGGCTGTTATTGATTGCAACAAAGGCAATGTCACTTTTCATGTTAATGGTAATGATCATACGGTACACTTTCCGAGGAAACAATCTCAAGTTCATAGCATCAATTCTATTGGAATAGGTCCAACTATCATTATTGGAGGTTTTGAATTTCCTCTTCCTACTGTCAAGAAAAAAATATGATATTCTTATTATTGGGGATGTTCATATCCCCGTTGAGGTAACTTAGTGTTATTCGAAATTTCTCCGGTTCCGTGTTATTCGGAATGAGTTTGTTAACAAGACTTGATCAACCTTGTTAGTGGATTCATTTTGATGATCATGAGATGGATGAAACTGGAAGGCACAACCTTCTGTACCCTCTTTTTACTTTCTGTTATTTAGAATAAATAAAGCAAAAATAGTATTATCTGTCTGTTTTCTGATTTATCTGTGCAATAAAAATATCCCGAAAATAAAAGTGCTCCAAATGCCCTGCAAATTTAGTATGTTTTTTATGGATTATTTGAGGATTTTAGGCACTGAAATCACTGCAGGAGGGGCAAGCACCAGACCACGAGAGTGGAGGGCGCGCCCCCTGTCTCGTGGGCCCCTGGTGGCCCCCCTCCACTTATGCCAGCACCCACACACTCCATCTTCTTCCCAAAAAAATCCCCATCCAGCTCAAGCACGAGTTCTAGCTCATTTTGCTGCGATTTTCGATCTCCTTGCTCAAAGCTCCATTCACAAAACTGCTTTGGGAGATTGTTGCTTGGTATTGACTCCTCCAATGGTCCAATTAGTTTTTGTTCTAGTGCTTTATTCATTGCAAATTTTTGCTGCATAGGTGACCGTGTTCTTGAGCTTGCATGCCAAATTTATGAGGTCCCAAGTAATTCTAATGCATGATATAGGCTCTAGGCACTTGCAGGAGTAGTTGCTACCAATCTTGTTTAGTTTTATTCACTTTTATTTTGAAGTTACTAAAATTTCAGAAATTTTTCAGAAGAAGAATTATGTCTAGGCGAATGTATCAAGGTGGTTCCTCGGTAAAGAAAGGACCCAGGATTGCTATACGTGAGCAAGACGATGAACTACCGAGGGACGCGGAAGTACGAGCTTGTGAGTGGCCATCCGATGATTTTATGATCGAAGCAGGCTTTAAGGAAGAATTTGACGCGTATGTGCGTAATGCTAATCTGGAGGACTTCTTACAAGATAAGTGTCCTCAGTACTATCAATTGACTGATTCATTTGTGCGATGGTTTAAATATAAATGTACACGTAATTCTCCGAGTGTCCTATTTGATATCTATGATACATCTTATACCATGGACTTAGAGGATTTTACAACTGCTTGCAAACTCCACAGTGGGGTAATATTAATGATCCTCCCAAATCTGAATTTAGAGATTTCCTTGCTAGTATTACTATGGGAGAATCGAGGGACATAGCACAAGCTACCATAGGGAGCATTCATTTTCCTGCTATACATTATTTTGCTCTCTTCATTGGTAGATGCATTAACGGTAAAGACGAAGCTTGTCATATGTGTGTCCCTGATCTTAGTGTCCTCAAGAGTGCCGTGTTAGGTAACAAATACTACAATTTGGGGGCAATAGTTGCACGTAGGTTGCATAAAAATGGTAGGGCAGGAGATTTATTTGGAGGAATTTATGCGACCCGTGTGGCTAATTATCTTGGTATAGCCCCACGAGAGGGGGATATGATTTTGCCTCCTGCTTATTTAGATTATGACGCTATGGTTCAACATCATTTTCTTAAGAGGAATGAACAATTCCTCCAGTATCGACTAATCTATGACAGACGCAACGCTGTCCATGTTACTCTTCCTGCTCCTCTCCTTTTTATTTACCAGGCAAAAGGAAGATATGTTGTCACCAGGGAGGAAGCAGCTGAACACGAGGGGAGAGCCGAGGCTGCTCGCCAACATGCCGCAGCTCAGGAAGCATTTGCTGCTGCATCTCAGTACGACCCCAGTTTTAACTACGGATACCAGCCAGGCTGCCCTTGGCATTAGACCAACTTAGGCCAAAAGCCTAAGCTTGGGGGAGTACGTATTTCTCACCAACTTTACATTCATGTTCACACACTATTCTAGTCGTTGGTGCTCATACTCTTTCATTGCATTATCCATGCTAGTTTAAATTTTCTTTTCTAGTTTTCTTCTTGTGAGTTTGATAAACCTTAAGAAAAACCAAAAAATTAGTTAGTTTAATTTCCATGCTTGTAGTAGAAATTAAAATGAAAACCCAAAAAGATTTCTCGTTCTTCTTTTTACTTGTTGGGAGCTTTCCCGTGTAAATAGTTTTATTTTCTTTTCTTTCCTTTGGGGGTCGAGAGTAGAAGACCATATTGAAAATGTTTAGTGGCTCTCATATGCATGATTGTTTATTTAACTTAGAGCCCATATTACTTTGTCTTCTCTCTTGAGTTGAATGTTTGCAGATTCCAGCTTAGTCCAATGCACGTACACTATTATTATTATACACATCGTTCGGTCGTGCAAATGAAAGGCAATAATGACGATATATGATGGACTTACTGGGATAAGAAAAGCTGGTATGAACTCGACCTCTCTTGTTTTGTAAATATGATGAGTTCATCGTTCCTGGTTCAGCATATTATGAAGTAAACATATTTGCAATGACATTTAGAGATTATAGTTGCTTGTGCCATGCTTGATTAGCTATGAGTTATAATGGTTTACCTTGCGTGCCAACATGCTATTAGAATGATTATGATGTGGTATGATGGGATGGTATCCTCCTTTGAATAAATTGAGTGACTCGACTTGGCACATGTTCACGCATGTAGTTTAAACAAATCAACATAGCCTTCATGATATTTATGTTCATGGTTGATTATATCCTACTCATGCTTGTATTCGGTGTGAATTAATTTTAATGCATGTTTTTGACTGTTGTCGCTCTCTCAGTTGGTCGCTTCCCAGTCTTTTGCTAGCCTTCAATTGTACTAAGCGGGAATACTGCTTGTGCATCCAAACTCCTTAAACCCCAAAGTTGTTCCATATGAGTCCACCATACCTTCCTATATGCGGTATTTACCTGCCGTTCCAAGTAAATTTGTATGTGCCAAACTCCACACCTTCAAATGAAATTCTATTTTGTATGCTCGAGCAGCTCATGTTTCAACTAGGGCTGCCTATATCTTCCATGCTAGGTGGGTTATTCTCAAGAGGAGTGGACTCCGCTCCTCATTCACGATAAAGGGCCGGTAACCGGGATGCCCAGTCCCATGATCCAAAAAGATCAAAGCAAATCAATATAATTAAACAAAACTCCCCCAGAGCTGTTGTTAGTTGGAGGCACTCGTTGTTTCGAGCAAGCCATGGATTGATGCTTGTTGGTGGTTGGGGGAGTATAAACCTTTACCATTCTTTTTGGGAACTGCCTATAATGCATGTAGTATGGAAGATACAGCCATCTCGTAGTCGTTACGTTAACAGTGAAAGTATGCCGCTCAAAATGTTATTCATTCTCTATTTTAAAATCGAGCTCTGACATCTCTACAAATCCCTGCTTCCCTCTGCGAAGGGCCTATCTATTTACTTTTATGTTGAGTCATCGCCTTCTTATTAAAAAGCACCCGCTGGAGAGCACACTGTCATTTGCATTCATTATTATTGGTTTATATTGGGTATGACTTGACTGGATCTCTTTTACCATGAATTACAATGTTTAGTCAGTCCTTGATCTTTAAAGGTGCTCTGCATTTATGTTTTGCGGTTTCAGAAAGGGCTAGCGAGATACCATTTTGTTATATCATGTTATGATTGTTTTGAGAAAGTGTTGTCATCCGAGTTTTATTATTATGGCCCGCTAGCTGATTATGCTATTGATATGAGTAATTGTGAGACCTAGGTGTTATTGTGAGTATGGTTAGTTCATGATATTTGCTGAAACCGGAATGCTGGCTTTGCATGTTTACAACAACAAGAGCAAACAGAGTTTGTAAAAGTTTTTCTTTATCACTTTCAGTTTATCAACTGAATTGCTTGAGGACAAGCAAAGGTTTAAGCTTGGGGGAGTTGATACGTCTCCAACGTATCTACTTTTCCAAACACTTTTGCCCTTGTTTTGGACTCTAACTTGCATGATTTGAATGAAACTAACCCGGACTGACGATGTTTTCAGCAGAACTGCCATGTTGTTATTTTATGTGTAGAAAACAAAAGTTCTCGGAATGTCCTGAAAATCCACGGAGGCACTTTTTGGAAAATATAAAAAATACTGGCGAAAGAATAAAGACCAGGGGCCCCACACCCTGTCCACGAGGGTCGGGGGCGCGCCCCCTGTCTCGTGGGCACCCTGACGCTCCACCGACCTCAACTCCAACTCCATATATTCCGTTTCGTGAAGAAAAAAATCAGAGAGGAAGTTTCATCGCGTTTTACGATACGGAGCCGCCGCCAAGCCCTAATCTCTCTTGGGAGGGCTGATCTGGAGTCCGTTCGGGGCTCCAGAGAGGGGGATTCATCGCCATCGTCATCGTCAACCATCCTCCATCACCAATTTCATGATGCTCACCGCCGTGCGTGAGTAATTCCATCGTAGGCTTGCTGGACGGTGATGGGTTGGACGAGATTTACCATGTAATCAAGTTAGTTTTCTTAGGGTTTGATCCCTAGTATCCACTATGTTCTGAGATTGATGTTGCTATGACTTTGCTATGCTTAATGCTTGTCACTAGGGCCCGAGTGCCATGATTTCAGATCTGAACCTATTATGTTTTCATGAATATATGTGTGTTCTTGATCCTATCTTGCAAGTCTATAGTCACCTATTATGTGTTATGATCCGACAACCCCGAAGTGACAATAATCACTACAAAACCCAAAAATATTACTTTTGCTATCGTTACCTTTATCATCATCCTACTTTGCTACTAAATACTTTGCTGCAGATATTAAGTTATCCAGGTGTGGTTGAATTGACAACTCAACTGCTAATACTCAATAATATTCTTTGGCTCTCCTTGTGTTGAATCAATAAATTTGGGTTGAATACTTTACCCTCGAAAGCTGTTGCGATCCCCTACACTTGTGGGTTATCACATATATCATGTTCACCATTTTAACTTGGGGGGGGGGGGCGGACTTCTTCTGACCCCCTATGTTCGGTGGCCGGGGCTCCTCATCATCGTCCTCACTTTGCGACCCCTTCTCTTTGTTCTCGGCATTTAACTTGCCGGCCTGTTTAAAAACCCAGTAGTCTCTGTTGGTATGATTGGCTGGTTTATCAGGAGTGACGTGGATTTGACATGGACGATCGAGTATGCGATCCAAGCTGGACGAGCCCGGATTGTTTCTTTTATATGGTTTCTTCCGCTGACCGGATTTAGAGCCGCTGAATTCGGCGTTGACCGCCGTCTCATCGATGTTGTCACCGTTGCGTCGACGCTTGTGTCTATTGCATGGGGGCTTGCCGTTGCTATTTCTGTCTTCAGAAGTGCCAGGTTCGTTTGTATTGTTATTGCTACGGGCTAGCCAGCTATCCTCGCCCGCGCAAAAGCGGATCATAAGCGCCATGAGGGCTGCCATAGACTTCGACTTTTCTTGGCCGAGGTGCCGGGCGAGCCATTCATCACGGATGCTGTGTTTGAAGGCCGCTAGGGCTTCGACATCCGGACAGTCGACAATCTGGTTCTTTTTAGTTAAGAATCTAGTCCAGAATTTCCTGGCTGACTCTCCGGGCTATTGAACTATGTGGCTTAAGTCATCGGCATCCGGAGGTCGAAGATATGTACCTTGGAAGTTGTCGACAAAGGCGTCTTCCAAGTCCTCCCAACTGCCAATTGAGTTTTCGGGTAAACTATTCAACTAGTGCCGAGCAGGTCCCTTGAGTTTTAGAGGGAGGTATTTGATGGCGTGAAGATCATCACCGCGGGCCATATGAATATGGAGAAGAAAATCCTCAATCCATAGCGCGGGGTCTGTTGTCCCATCATATGATTCGATGTTCACAGGTTTAAACCCTTCCAGGAATTCATGTTCCATTACTTCATCGGTGAAGTAGAGGGGGTGTGCGGCGCCTCTGTATCGGGCCAAGTCGCGACGTAGTTCGGATTGAGTTCGTCTGCGGTTTTCGGCCCGGGCATGGTAATGTTTGTCATGTCCGGCCGGATGGCTATCGTCGCGCGTCGGGGTACACCCCCACGATCCGTAGATCGATCTGGTCTGACCTGCTCTGTTTTCCAGGTCATGTCGTGATACGTCTCCAACGTATCTATAATTTTTGATTGTTCCATGCTATTATATTATCTTTTTTGGATGTTTAATGGGCTTATTTATACACTTTTATACTATTTTTGGGACTAACCTATTAACCGGAGGCTCAGCCCAAATTGATGTTTTTTTGCCTATTTTAGTGTTTTGCAGAAAAGGAATATCAAACGGAGTCCAAACGGAATGAAACCTTTGGGAGCGTGATTTTTGGAACAAATGATCCAGAGGACTTGGAGTGGACGTCAAGAAAGATACGAGGAGGCCACAAGGCAGGGGGGCACGCCTACCCCCCTGGGCGCGCCCTCCACCCTCGTTGGCCCCTCGTGGCTCCACTGACCTACTTCTTCCTCCTATATATACTCATATACCCCAAAAACATCCAGGAGCACCACGAAACCCTATTTCCACCGCCGCAACTCTCTATATCTGTGAGATCCCATCTTGGGGCCGGAGGGGGAATCGATCACGGAGGGCTTCTACATCAACACCATAGCCCCTCCGATATGTGTGAGTAGTTTACCTCAGACCTTCGGGTCCATAGTTATTAGCTATATGGCTTCTTCTCTCTCTTTGGATCTCAATACAAAGTTCTCCTTGTTTCTCTTGGAGATCGATTGGATGTAATCTTCTTTTGTGGTGTGTTTGTCGAGATCCGATGAATTGTGGGTTTATGATCAAGTTTATCTATGAACAATATTTTATTCTCCTCTAAATTCTTTTATGTATGATGGGTTATCTTTGCAAGTCTCTTCGAATTACTAGTTTGCTTTGGCCTACTAGATTGGTCTTTCTTGCAATGGGAGAAAGTGCTTAGCTTTGGGTTCAATCTTGCGGTGTCCTTTCCCAGTGACAGTAGGGGCCGCAAGGCACGTATTGTATTGTTGCCATCGAGGATAAAAAGAAGGGGTTTATATCATATTGCTTGTGTTTATCCCTCTACATCATGTCATCTTGCTTAAAGCGTTACTCCGTTCTTATGAACTTAATACTCTAGATGCATGCTGGATAGCGGTCGATGTGTGGAGTAATAGTAGTAGATGCAGAATCGTTTCGATCTACTTGTTCCGGACGTGATGCCTATATACATGATCATGCCTAGATAATCTCATAATTATTCGCTTTTCTATCAGTTGCTCAACAGTAATTCGTTCACCCACTGTAATACTTATGCTATCTTGAGAGAAGCCACTAGTGAAACCTATGGCTCCCGGATCTATTTTCCATCATATAAGTTTCCGTCTACTTTTATTTTGCAATCTTTACTTTTAATCTATATCATAAAAATACCAAAAATATTTATCTTATTACCTCTATCAGATCTCACTCTCGTAAGCGACCATGAAGGGATTGACAACCCCTTTATCGCGTTGGTTGCGAGCTTCTTATTTGTTTTGTGTAGGTGCGAGGCGACTTGTGCGTAGTCTCCTACTGGATTGATACCTTAGTTCTCAAAAATTAGGGAAATACTTACGCTACTGTGCTGCATCACCCTTTCCTCTTCAAGGGAAAAATCCGACGCAAGCTCAAGAGGTAGCATGTCACAGGTCACATGTGTATCTCCAAGCTATTATGTCTCTGTTTTTATGGCGAGGTAGTGCTGGCTGGTGTTCGGCTTGAGTTGCCGCTTTGTCCCGGCCACGTGGTGGTCGGTCAGCCGCATTATGCGCTGGTAGGATGGGCTCCAGCGCCTCATCATCGAATTGGGGTTACAATTTGCGGTTCGGGTAACTTTTGGTTGGACGCTTGAGGCAGTATTCCTCTGCTGACATTGACAGATCTTGATCAGCTTGAAGCTGTTGCTGCTTCCTTTTCAGGCTCCTTGCAGTGGCTATTAGCTGGCGCTAAAAGCGCTCCTGCTCGAGAGGTTCCTTAGGCATGATAAAATCCTCGTTGCCGAGGATCACCTCATCTTCGGAGAGTGGAAGATAATTACTGTCCTCCGAGTCTTCGTTAACGGCCTGTTCCTGAGGGCTGACTTGCCCATCTTCCCATTCATCCTATTCAGAAGTTGGCTCAACGGGGTCTTCGTTGTATTCAGCGTCGTCCAGAGTATTATTATCTCCTGTGCCGGTATTACTTTTTTTCCGCGGCGTGGTTTAGAGTGGCGCCGCTGACGTCGGCGCTTTGGCTATGTCTCAGGAGATTTATCCTCGACTGGATCCTTCTCATTGTTGCCGTTGTTCTCTTTTGGTGTATCCACCATGTATACGTCATACGAGGAGGTAGCTGTCCAGCGCGCTATAAGGGGTGGTTTTTGTGCCTGCTCCTCTCCGGCATCATCGGCCATACCGTCGATGTCTTCAGAGCCGTAGTCGAGCATGTCGGTTAAGTCTTCGACAATGGCTATGAAGTGGGTGGTGGGTGGGAACCAAAATTCTCCGCCCTCAGCCTCTAGTTCAATCCGGATATAATTCGGCTGTGAGTCCCCCGCTAAGGAGAGGGTTTTTAATGAGTTTAGCACATCACCTAAGGGTGAGTGCCGGAAGATGTCCGCGGAGCTGAACTCGACGATCGGCGCCTGATCGAGCTTTATGGGCACGGATCCACGCGGTTCGGAACCCGTGGGCGGAGACGGATCCGAGGTTCCGATGACAGAGATCCCATTCCAGGTTGGGTCCGTGTGCGGCTCCAACGCCGCTGAGTGTGCGGCTTCCATGGCGGGGTTGAGATTCCCGTCCTCGGATGCCGCAATCTGCTCCAGATCTAAGGCCAAAGTAGTTACAGGCGCTATCTCCTAAGTATGGTCCGATGCCAGATTTAGGTCATGTTCATCGTGCTGGCAGGGAGCGGCGGCCATGGGCTCGAATCCGTCAAAGATCAAGTCTCCGCGGATATCGGCAATGTAATTCAAGCTTCCAAACCTGACCTAATGGCCAGGGGCGTAGCTATCGATCTGCTCTAGATGGCCAAGCAAGTTAGCCCGCAGTGCGAAGCCGCTGAGTACGAAGATCTGTCCGGGGAGGAAAACCTCCCCCTGGACTGCATTGTTGTAGATGATTGATGGAGCTATCAAACCTTTTGGAGACGACACAGCAGAACTCTCAATGAAAGCACCAATGTCGGTGTCAAAACCGGCGGATCTCGGGTAGGGGGTCACGAACTGTGCGTATAAGGTTGATGGTAACAGGAGATAGGGGACACGATGTTTACCTAGGTTCAGGCCCTCTCTATGGAGGTAATACCCTACTTCCTGCTTGATTGATCTTGATGAATATGAGTATTACAAGAGTTCATCTACCACGAGATCGTAATGGCTAAAACCCTAAAAGTCTAGCGTGTATGATTATGATTGGCTCTACGGACTAAGCCCTCGGTTTATATAGACACCGGAGGGGACTAGGGTTGTACAAAATCGGTTACAGAGAAAGGAATCTTCATATCTTGGACACCAAGCTTGCCTTCCACGCTAAGGAGAGTCCCATCCGGACACTGGAGAGAGTCTTCGGTGTTCTATCTTCACAGCCCATTAGTCCGGCCCATGTTTCATAGTCCGGACGCCCGAGGACCCCTTAATCCAAGACTCCCTCACTAATCAACTCATATTTTTGTGGGTATATTTCTGCGTCGGTGGCTACATGTACTATATTGGTGTCGTAGAGACCCGATTTCTTCCCGATACGTCCCGAAACACGTCCGGTTTCCAAATATCATAGTCCTATATATCAATCTTGACCTCTCGACTATTTCAAGACTCCTCGTCATGTCCGTGATCCCATCCGGGACTCTGAACAACATTCGGTCACCAAAACATATAGCACTATATCGTCAACGAACGTTAAGCATGTGGACCCTACGTTCGAGAACTATGTAGACATGACCGAGACACCTCTCCGATCAATAACCAATAGCGGAACCTGGATGCCCATATTGGCTCCTACATATTCTACGAAGATCTTTATCGGTCGAACGATTATGACAACATACGTAATTCACTTTGTCCATCGGTATGTTACTTGCCCGCGATTCGATCGTCGGTATCTTGATACCTAGTTCAATCTCGTTACCGGCAAGTCTCTTTACTCGTTCCATAATACATCATCCTATAACTAACTAATTAGTTACTTTGCTTGCAAGGCTTCATATGATGCGTATTACCGAGAGGGCCCAGAGATACCTCTCTGATACACGGAGTGACAAATCCTAATATTGATCTATGCCAACTCAACAAACACCTTCGGAGATACCTGTAAAGAATATTTATGATCACCTAGTTACATTGTGACGTTTGATAGTATACAAGGTATTCCTCTGGTATCCAGGAGTTGCTTAATCTCATAGTCCAAGGAATATGTATTTGACATGAAGAAAGCAATATCAATAAACTGAACGATCATTATGCTAAGCTAACGGATGGGTCTTGTCCATCATATGATTCTCCTAATGATGTGATCCCGTTAGCAAATGACAAGACATGTCCATGGTTAGGAAATCTTAACCATCTTTGATCAACGAGCTAGTCTAGTAGAGGCTTACTAGGGACATGGTATTTGTTTATGTATTCACACATATATTTAAGTTTCCGGTCAATACAATTCTAGCAAGAATAATAAACCTTTATCATAAAATAAGAAAATATAAAATAACAACTTTATTATTGCCTCTAGGGCATATTTCCATCACGGAGTTGTGTCACCACCGGTCCACCAGGACTGGCTGGGGCACAGGGATGGGGCCCCTACTGTGGTGGCGCCATCCCAGACTCCATGCCTGATGCTGGGCTAGGAGTAAAAGGAGTTGCCTTCTACTCCTACCACCATCACTGGTACATCGTGTTGTTGGTGGTGGGTGATGTTTTGGACATGGATGCCGGGGTGGCAGCTCCGGATGGTGGTCCGCATGGTTGGCTCTCCGGTGGGCCTCATGTCGGCGGTGGTGGCTTCCCTCGTGGTCGTGTGGATGACGAGAGGGGTAGCGGTGGGTGGTTTGGGCACATCCTCTGTGAGGCATCGCCCAGATCTGAATCCGGGGTCTGAGCACGTCACGCTTGCCCTAGGGGCCTCAAGGTGACCCTGGCGAGGTGCCGAGCGAAAGCTCTGCGCATTTGCGCCGCCGACAGCGACGCTTGTGGGCACTGCTATCTTCTTGAAGACGTCGTCGTGGATCTCCTCTCCATGTCAGAGTTCCGGGTGAAGACCCTGGTCCGATGTGGCTAGGCAGCGACGATGCTTTACGCCGTGTCCAAGGGCGTTGTCAAGAACTTAGGTGTCCTAGGGTAGCATGGCTTTGTACTCAGACTATCCTGCATTCCTTGTCGGTAGCATAGTGTTCAACTTGCTTTGAGTATCTTAGGATCTTCTTTGTAAGAGTATTACCTCACCACCTTATATCGTTCGGCCGTGCACTTTGGATTTGGTTTAATGCTTTATCTATAAAGCGGGGCGAGCTCCTCTTTTGAGAGGTGTGGCGGCGAGATGGAGGAATGACATGGTGGACGAGCTGGTGGCAAACAAGGATGGGGCACGCGTGCAGCCCAAACAGAGAAAGAACCGGCTGTGCAATCGAGCCGGGAAGAAACCGGCTGCAAAAAATAAAAAGAATAACAGAATGTGCAGAAAAATTAAAAAAATAGGAAACTCTGGACAAATTTAGTTAAACGGGGTAATATGGATGAATTTTTTTTATATGGGGTAATCCCTATAAATAGGACAAAAGAGGGAGTAAAAATGGAATTAACTCTAAATCACCACTCGACGTTACAACAAGAAGGTGGTCTACGTGAGGCTCGAGTACGATTGGTGGATGATCAATTACGGCCACATCGTCGAGCAGCTATGCTTCTACACACTGATCAACTTCACCAACGACCACCTGCCCGTTGTCGGCCCTGCACTACCAGAAAAACTTGCAATGACGACGGCCAAACCTATGCCGACGACCCCCCTCGGCATAGATGGGCGTATCCCGACGGCCCACCTAAAGTCGTCGGCGTAGAAAGGCCGTCGGCGTATATCCATCTATGCCGACGGCACCCGTCGGCATAGATCAGCCGTCGGCGTCACAATAAATATGTCTACGGTGGCCATCAGCATAGGGGAGGTCGTCGGCATATCACGTGGGCCCGGCGACCCGGGCGGCGACGGCCGTTTGACTGCGTCAGGCTACGCCGACGGGCTAACAGTTGCCATCGGCATAGCAATGCCGACGTCATCGATCTGCGCCGCCCGCCACGTCATCGATCCGCTGGTCCCGTGGGGTGGCATATCTATGCCGACGCCCTGGCCCAGGGATCTTGCCACGCCATCGATCCAGGGCTCTACCGTTCCGTGGCCGTAGCTATGCCGACGGCTTTGCCATAGGCATAGATTTCTAATAACATTTTAATATTTTATTCATTTTCACTTTTTTATTTTTTATTTATTTACAAAACTATTTCATTAACTTAATGTGCCTTAAATGTACAGAAAACATATATCGATTGCCCCCCTCCGCACACGGGCCTTGCTTCCGTTGTGTCGCGGAGAGGTTAGAAGGGACGGGGTACCTGTGGGGGGGGTAGCAATGCCGCCAAGTGTTGCGGTGGGCCCTCCTACGGTTGTGGAAGCGTGGTGGCATGCGCAGGGACCCGGCACGCGGCTCCGGGGTGTGCCCTCCCCTCACGGGCGTCACTGCCGCCTTGTCCCGTAGGGGGGAAACGACCACGTCGGGCCGACGCGGAGGGAATCTTAGGGTGGGTTGGGCTGGGACTGTGTTGGGGGGTGTAGCTATGGGCTGGGCTATGACAACTAGGTGAAAAGGTCCACCGGTCAAACTCCGTCTGGTGAAAGTCAAAGGGCTCGACCCGGCGGTCGTCTGTGTCAGGGTTAGACGGGACGAGGTACCTGGGGGGTAGCAATGCCGCCAGGTGTTGCGGAGGGCCCTCCTACAGTTGTGGAAGCGTGGTGGCAGGCGCAGGCACCCGGCACGCGGCTCCAGGGTGTGCCCTCCCTCACGGGCGTCGCTGTCGCCATGTCCCGTAGGGGGAAACGGCCACGTCGGGCCGATACGGAGGGAATCTTGGGGTAGGTTGGACCAGAACGGTATTGGGGGTGTAGCTATGGGTTGGGCTATGACAACCAGGTGAAAAGTTCCAATGGTCAAACCACGTCCGGCAAAAGTCAAAGGGCTAGACCCGTAGACCCGGCGGTCGTCTGTGTCAGGGTTAGACGGGACGGGGTACCTGGGGGGTAGCAATGCCGCCAGGTGTTGCGGTGGGCCCTCCTATGGTTGTGAAAGCGTGGTGGCAGGCGCAGGCACCCGGCACGCGGCTCTGAGGTGTGCCCACCTCACGGGCGTCGCTGCCGTGTCCCGGAGGGGGGAAACGCCCACGTAGGGCCAACACGGAGGGATTCTTGGGGTGGGTTGAGCCGGGACGGTGTTGGGGTGTATGAGGGGGGCGGTGACGCCGCCGTGAGGGGGGCCACACCCCGAGGACGTGTGCCGCCTCTTCAGACATGCCACCACACCACCACGCATGTATGAGGGCCTGGTGCGACGTTATAGTGGAATTGCTACCCCAAGGGCCCCCGTCCCTCCTAACCCTGTAGCGTTTGACCACGAGATATAGCCCTTTGACATTACATGGATGGGCTTTGACCAGTGGAACTCTCCACCCCATTGTTTTAGGTCAGCCCATAGGAACACTTTGGAGCAACCTCTGGGACAAACCCACAGAAAGATCCCCTCCGTGTAGACCCGACGCGCTGTTTCCCCCCTCCAGGTGCCGGCGGCAACGCCGTCCGTGAGGGTGGCCACACCCCGGAGACGCGTGCCACCTCTTCAGACATTACACCACACCACCCCGCATGTATAAGGGCCCGGTGCGATGCTTCGGCGGCATTGCTACCCCCCCCCCCCACGGCCCTCGTCACGCCTAACCCTGTAGCGTTTGACCACAAGGTCTAGCCCTTTGACTTTACACGAACGGATTTTGACCAGTGGAACTCTCGACCCGGTTGTGTTAGGTTAGCCCATAGGAACACTTTGGAGCAACATCCGGGACAAGCCCACAGAAAGATCACGTCCGTGTAGACCCGACGCGTCCGTTTCCCCCCTCCAGGTGCCGGCGGCGGCGCCGTTGCTACCTCTTGAGCTTGCGTTGGATTTTTCCCTTAAAGAGGAAAGGGTGATGCAGCACAGTAGCGTAAGTATTTCCCTCAGTTTTGAGAACCAAGGTATCAATCCAGTAGGTACACAAAACAAATAAGAACCTCGCAACCAACGCGATAAAGGGGTTGTCAATCCCTTCACAGTCACTTACGAGAGTGAGATCTGATAGAGATAATAAGATAAATATTTTTGGTATTTTTATGATATAGAGTAAAAGTAAAGATTGCAAAATAAAAGTAGATCGGAAACTTATATGATGGAAAATAGACCCGGGGGCCATAGGTTTCACTAGTGGCTTCTCTCAAGATAGCATAAGTATTACGGTGGGTGAAAGAATTACTGTCGAGCAATTGATAGAAAAGCAAATAATTATGAGAATATCTAGGCATGATCATGTATATAGGCATCACGTTTGAAACAAGTAGACCGAAACGATTCTGCATCTACTACTATTACTCCACACATCGACCGCTATCCAGCATGCATCTAGACTATTAAGTTCATAAGAACAGAGTAACGCTTTAAGCAAGATGACATGATGTAGAGGGATAAAATCAAGCAATATGATATAAACCCCATCCTTTTATCCTCGATGGCAAGAATACAGTACGTGCCTTGCTGCCCCTACTGTCACCGGGAAAGGACACCGCAAGATTGAACCCAAATCTAAGCACTTCTCCCATTGTAAGAAAGATCAATCTAGTAGGCCAAACCAAACTGATAATTCGAAGAGACCTACAAAGATAACCAATCATACATAAAAGAATTCAGAGGAGAATCAAATATTGTTCATAGATAAACTTGATCATAAACCCACAATTCATCGGATCTCGACAAACACACCGCAAAATAAGATTACATCGAATAGATCTCCAAGAGAAACGAGGAGAACTTTGTATTGAGATCCAAAGAGAGAGATGAAGCCATCTAGCTAATAACTATGGACCCTAAGGTCTGAGGTAAACTACTCACACATCATCGGAGAGGCTATGGTGTTGATGTAGAAGCCCTCCGTGATTGATTCCCCCTCCGGCGGAGCGCCGAAAAAGGCCCCAAGATGGGATCTCATGGATACAGAGAGTTGCGGCGGTGGAAATAGGGTTTCGTGGTGCCCCTGGATGTCTTTGGGGTATAAGAGTATATATAGGCGAAGGAAGTCGGTCAGTGGAGCTACGAGGGGCCCACGAGGGTGGAGGGCGCGCCCAGGCGGGGTAGGCGTGCACCCCTGCCTCATGGCCTCCTCGTATCTTTCTTGACATCCACTCCAAGTCCCCTGGATCACGTTTGTTCCAAAAATCACGTTCCTGAAGGTTTCATTCCGTTTGGACTCCGTTTGATATTCCTTTTCTGCGGAACACTGAAATAGGCAAAAAAACAACAATTTGGGCTGGGCCTCCGGTTAATAGGTTAGTCCCAAAATAATATAAAATTGTATAAGTAAGCCCATTAAACATCCAAAACAGATAATATAATAGCATGGAACAATGAAAAATTATAGATACGTTGGAGACGTATCAAGCATACCCAAGCTTAATTCCTGCTCGTCCTCGAGTAGGTAAATGATAAAACAGAATTTTTGATGTGGAATGCTACTTAGCATAATTCTCAATGTCAATCTTCTTTATTGTGGCATGAATATTCAGATCCATAAGATTCAAGATAAAAGGTTAATGTTGACATAAAAATAATAATAATTCAAGCATACTAACTAAGCAATCATGTCTTATCAAAATAACATAGCCAAAGAAAGTTCATCCCTAAAAAATCATATAGTTTGGTTATGCTCCATTTTCGTCACACAAAATTCTATCCTCATGCACAACCCCGATGACAAGCCAAGCAATTGTTTCACACTCTTGTAATCTCAAACTTTTTCAACCTTCACGCAATACATGAGCGTGAGCCATGGATATAGCACTATGGTGGAATAGAATATAATGATGGGGGTTATGTGAAGAAGACAAAAAAGGAGAAAGTCTCACATCAACGCGGCTAATCAATGGGCTATGGAGATGCCCATCAATTGATGTTAATGTGAGGAGTAGGGATTGGCATGCAACGGATGCACTAGAGCTATAAATGTATAAAATCTCAACAAAAGAAACTAAGTGGGTGTGCATCCAACTTGCTTGCTCATGAAGACCTAGGGCATTTCAGGAAGCCCATTGTTGGAATATACAAGCCAAGTTCTATAATGAAAAATTCCCACTAGTATATGAAAGTGACAAGACAAAAGACTTTCTACCATAAAGATCATGGTGCTACTTTGAAGCACAAGTGTGAAAAAAAGGATAGTAGCATTGTCCCTTTTTATTATATTTTTTTGGGCCTTTTTTTTATTTGGCCTTTCTTTTTTTTGGCCTTTCTTTTTTTATGGTACAATGCTCTATTAATGATGATCATCACACTTCTATTTATTTACAACACAATGATTACCACTCGATACTAGACCAAGATATGACTCTATATGAATGCCTGCGGCGGTGTGCCGGAAAGTGCAATGAATCAAGAGTGACATGTATGAAAGAATTATGAATGGTGGATTTGCCACAAATACGATGTCAACTACATGATCATGCATGGCAATATGACAACAATGAAAAGTGTCATACTAAACGAACGGTGGTAAGTTGCATGGCAATATACCTCGGAATGGCTATGGAAATGCCATGATAGGTAGGTATGGTGGCTGTTTTGAGGAAGATATAAGGAGGTTTATGTGTGATAGAGCGTATCGTATCACGGGGTTTGGATGCACCGGCGAAGTTTGCACCAACTCTCAAGGTGAGAAAGGGCAATGCACGGTACCGAAGAGGCTAGCAATGATGGAAGGGTGAGTGTGCGTATAATCCATGGACTCAACATTAGTCATAAAGAACTCACATACTTATTGCAAAAAATCTACAAGTAATCAAAAACCAAGTATTACACGCATGCTCCTAGGGGGTAGATTGGTAGGGAAAGACCATCGCTCGTCCCCGACCACCACTCATAAGGAAGACACTCAAATAACATCTCATGCTTCAAATTTGTTACACAACGGTTACCATACGTGCATGCTACGGGACTTGCAAACTTTAACACAAGTATTTCTCAATTCCATAATTACTCAACTAGCACAACTTTAATATCACCATCTCCATACCTCAAAACAATCATCAAATATCAAACTTCTCATAGTATTCAATGCACTTTATGTGGAAGTTTTTATTACACCCATCCTGGATGCCTATCATATTAAGACTAATTTCACAATTAAATAAAATTACCATGCTGTTTAAGACTCTCAAAATAATATAAGTGAAGCATGAGAGAACAATAATTTCTATAAAATAGAACCACCACCGTGCTCAAAAAGATATAAGTGAAGCACATAGAGTATTCTAATAAATTCCAATTCATGTGTGTCTCTCCCAAACGGTGTGTACAGCAAGGATGATTGTGGTAAACTAAAAAGCAAAGACTCGTATCATACAAGACGCTCCAAGAAAAACACATATCATGTGGTGAATAAAAATATAGCCTCAAGTAAAGTTACCGATGGATGAAGCCGAAAGAGGGGATGCCTTCCGGGGCATCCCCAAGCTTAGGCTTTTGGTGTCCTTGAGTTTACCTTGGGGTGCCTTGGGCATCACCAAGCTTAGGATCTTGCCACTCCTTATTCCATAATCCATCAAATCTTTACCCAAAAACTTGAAAACTTCACAACACAAAACTCAAAACAGAAAATCTCATGAGCTCCGTTAGCGAAATAAAAGAAACCACCACCTTAAGGAACTGTAATGAAATCATTCATCATTTATATTGGTGTTAAACCTAATGTATTCCAACTTCTCTATGGTATATAAACTCTTTTACTAGCCATAGATTCATTAAAATAAGCAAACAACACACGAAAAACAGAATCTGTCAAAAACAGAACAGTCTGTAGTAATCTGTAACTAACGCCAACTTCTGTAACTCCAAAAATTCTTAAATAATTGCTGGGCGTGAGCAATTTCTCTAGTGATCCGGTACAAAAAGAATCAACTAAAAATCACTCTCTGATAAAAAATGGCAGCTATTCTCGTGAGCGCTAAAGTTTCTGTTTTTTACAGCATGATCATATAAACATTACCCATGTCTTCCCAACGGTTCTACTTGGCACAAACACTAATTAAAGCATAAAAACACATCTAACCAGAGACTAAAGAAATTATTTATTACTAAACAGAAGCAAAAACCAAGAAACAAAAATAAAATTGGGTTGCCTCCCAACAAGCGCTATCGTTTAACACCCCTAGCTAGGCATAAAAACAAGGATAGATCTAAGTATTATTATAATAGTGATAGGGCAAATTACGAAAACTCATCTCATATTCCCTACGTTCAGCAGCACGTTTTCTTTGTGGTAAGCAAAAGTAATCAAAAGGGCTAAATTTAATGGGACAAAAGTCCCCAAGATCAAGTTCAGGAGGTATAGTTTCCTCCTTTGGCCCCTCATATTGTACGACCAATTCATCATTATAAGCAATCTTTTGGCAAAATGTCATGAGCCTTTGTTCAAGAGAAAATCCTAACCCATTGTTCTGAATAGCAAAATTATCATTAAGTTCAGAGATCTTATCAACTAGAACATCGGTAGGCACCTTTTTCCTAAGGTTTTTATTGTAGGCAACATGATCTAAAGATCACAAACGCATTATGTCCTCTTGGTTAAAAAGAATTGCTTCTATGGGAGGACGACCGGAGTCTACCCTATAGTGTGCAAAAATTTCATTGGCGTCTACCCTATAATCTGAACTCATGGGCTAAAAAGATGGTAGCTGCATGCTTAACAGAAGAATGCTCAATATTGGAAAATTCTAGAAAAATTCTTTGAATGCAAGGATGCATGTGGATAAATTGTCGTTCAAGTTCCACTACGAGCAAAGATATGGCATCCGCAAGACTACTAGTTCTATGAAGATGGAACCTCCCATAGTGGGTAGAGCACCGGCACAAGTAAAGAAATCTTGAATAACCCCTTTTCCAATAACATTACCACTACCAATCCGAAACCTTTTAGTATGCAAAATAGTAGGTTCTTCGAAAGCATCCAAATTTTCATTATTACTATCCCTATCGATGATATCCTCCCCAGTTTCAGACATGATGGCAACAAACCGCACTAAGAACGAACGCACAAGAGGCACGCGAAAGAGAGGCGAACGAACAAGAGGGCGAATAAAACGGCAAGGGTGAAGTGGGGGAGAGGAAAACGAGAGGCAAATGGCAAATAATGTAATGCGAGGGATAAGAGTTTGTGATGGGTACTTGGTATCTCTTGACTTGCAACGTCGCCAAAAATGACTTGTTGTAAATCTTGACTTGACTTGGCGAAGATCTCCCAGGCAACGGCGCCAGAAATTCTTCTTGCTACCTCTTGAGCTTGCGTCGGATTTTTCCCTTGAAGAGGAAAGGGTGATGCAGCACAGTAGCGTAAGTATTTCCCTCAGTTTTGAGAAACAAGGTATCAATCCAGTAGGAGACTACGCAAAAGTCGCCTCGCACCTACACAAAACAAATAAGAAACTCGCAACCAACGCGATAAAGGGGTTGTCAATCCCTTCACGGTCACTTACGAGAGTGAGATCTGATAGAGATAATAAGATAAATATTTTTGGTATTTTTATGATATAGATTAAAAGTAAAGATTGCAAAATAAAAGTAGATAGGAAACTTATATGATGGAAAATAGACCCGGGGCCATAGGTTTCACTAGTGGCTTCTCTCAAGATAGCATAAGTATTTCGGTGGGTGAACGAATTACTGTCGAGCAATTGATAGAAAAGCGAATAATTATGAGAATATCTAGGCATGATCATGTATATAGGCATCACGTCCGAAACAAGTAGACCGAAACGATTCTGCATCTACTTCTATTACTCCACACATCGACCGCTATCCAGCATGCATCTAGAGTATTAAGTTCATAAGAACGGAGTAACGCTTTAAGCAAGATGACATGATGTAGAGGGATAAACTCAAGCAATATGATATAAACCCCATCTTTTTGTCCTCGATGGCAACAATACAATACGTGTCTTGCTGCCCCTATTGTCACCGGGAAAGGACACCGCAAGATTGAACCCAAAGCTAAGCACTTCTCCCATTCCAAGAAAGATCAATCTAGTAGGACAAACCAAACTGATAATTCGAAGAGATATGCAAAGATAACCAATCATACATAAAAGAATTCAGAGGAAAATCAAATATTGTTCATAGATAAACTTGATCATAAACCCACAATTCATCGGATCTCGACAAACACACCGCAAAAGAAGATTACATCGAATAGATCTCCAAGAGAAACGAGGAGAACTTTGTATTGAGATCCAAAGAGAGAGAAGAAGCCATCTAGCTAATAACTATGGACCCGAAGGTCTGAGGAAAACTACTCACAAATCATCGGAGAGGCTATGGTGTTGATGTAGAAGCCCTCCGTGATCGATTGCCCCTCCGGCGGAGCGCCGGAAAAGGCCCCATGATGGGATCTCATGGATATAGAGAGTTGCGGCGGTGGAAATAGGGTTTCGTGGTGCCCCTGGATGAATTTGGGGTATAAGAGTGTATATAGGCGAAGGAAGTCGGTCAGGGGAGCTACGAGGGGCCCACGAGGGTGGTGGGCGCGCCCAGGCGGGGTAGGCACCCCCTGCCTCGTGGCCTCCTGGTATCTTTCTTGACCTCCACTCCAAGTCCCCTGGATCACGTTTGTTCCAAAAATTACGTTCCCGAAGGTTTCATTCCGTTTGGATTCCGTTTGATATTCCTTTTCTGCGAAACACTAAAATAGGCAAAAAAAACAGCAATTTGGGTTGGGCCTCCGGTTAATAGGTTAGTCCCAAAAATAATATAAAAGTGTATAATTAAGCCCATTAAACATCCAAAACAGATAATATAATAGCATGGAACAATCAAAAATTACAGATACGTTGGAGACGTATCAGCCGTCCGTGAGGGGGCCACATTCCGGAGACGCGTGCCGCCTCTTCAGACATGCCACCACACCACCCCGCATGTATGAGCGTTTGACCACGAGATCTTGCACTTTGACTTTACACGGACGGGCTTTGACCAGTGGAACTCTCCACCCGGTTGTGTTAGGTCAGCCCATAGGAACACTTTGGAGCAACATCCAGGGCAAACCCATAGAAAGATCCCCTCCGTGTAGACCCGATGCGTTCGTTTCCCGCCTCAAGGTGCCGGCGGCGGCACCGTCCGTGAGGGGGGCCACACCTTGGAGACGCGTGCTGCCTCTTCAGACAAGCAACCACACCACCCCGCATGTATGAGGGCCCAGTGCGATGCTCCGGTGGCTTAGCTACCCCCAGAGCCCCAGTCCCGCCTAACCCTGTAGCGTTTGACCATGAGATCTAGCCCTTTGACTTTACACGGACGGGCTTTGACCAGTGGAACTCTCCACCCGGTTGTGGTAGGTCAGCCCATAGGAACACTTTGGAGCAACATCTGGGAAAAACCCGCAGAAAGATCCCCTCGTGTAGACCCGACGCGTCCGTTTCCCCCCTCCAGGTGCCGGCGGCGGCGCCGTCCGTGAGGGGGGCCACACCCCGGAGACGTGTGCCACCACTTCAGACATGCCACCACACCACCCCGCATGTATGAAGGCCCGATGCGATGCTCCGGTGGCATTGCTACCCCCAGGGCCCCCGTCCCGCCTAACCCTGTAGCGTTTGACCACGAGATCTAGCCTTTTGACTTTACACGGACGGGCTTGGACCAGTGGAACTCTCCACCCGGTTGTGTTAGGTCAGCTCATAGGAACACTTTGGAGCAACATCCGGGACAAACCAACAGAAAGATCCCCTCTGTCTAGACCCGACGCGTTCGTTTCCCCCCTCCAGGTGACGGCGGCGGCGCCGTCCGTGAGGGGGGCCACACCCCGCAGACGCGGGCCGCCTCTTCAGACATGCCACCACACCACCCCGCATGTATGAGGGCCCAGTGCGATGCTCCGGTGGCATTTCTACCCCCCCCCCCAGGGCCCCCGTCCCGCCTAACCCTGTAGCGTTTGACAAAGAGATCTAGCCCTTTGACTTTACACTGACGGGCTTTGACCAGTGGAACTCTCCACCCGGTTGTGTTAGGTCAGCCCAGAGGAACACTTTGGAGCAACATCCGGGACAAACCCACAGAAAGATCCCCTCCGTGTAGACCCGACGCGTCCGTTTCCCCCCTCCTGCGGTTGTGGAAGCGTGGTGGCAGGCGCAGGCACCCAACACGCGGCTCCGGGGTGTGCCCCCCTCACGGGCGACGCTGCCGCCGTGCCATGGAGGGGGGAAACAACCACGTCGGGAAGACACGGAGGGAATCTTGGGGTGGGTTGGGCCGGGACGGTTTTGGGTGTGTACCTATGGCCTGGGCTATGACAACCAGGTGAAAAGGTCCACCGGTCAAACCCCGTCCGGCGAAAGTCAAAGGGTTAGACCCGGCGGTCGACTGTGTCAGGGTTAGACGAGACGGTATACCTGGGGGGTAGAAATGCCGCCAGGTGTTGCCGTGGGCCCTCCTACGACTGTGGAAGCGCGGTGGCAGGCGCAGGCACCCGACACGCGGCTCCGGGGTGTGCCCCCTCACGGGCGTCGCTGCCGCCATTTCACGGAGGGGGGCAACGGCCACGTCGGGTAGACACATAGGGAATCTTGGGGTGGGTTGGGCCGGGACGGGGTTGGAGGGTGTAGCTATGGGCTGGGCTATGACAACCAGGTGAAAAGGTCCACCGGTCAAACCCCGTCCGGCGAAAGTCAAAGGGCTAGACCCGGCGGTCGTCTTTGTCAGGGTTAGACGGGAGGGTGTACCTGGGGGGGTAGAAATGCCGCCAGGTGTTGCGGTGGGCCCTCCTACGATTGTGGAAGCGTGCTGGCAGGCGCAGGCACCCGACACACGGCTCCGGTGTGTGCCCCCCTAACGGGCGTCGCTGCCGCCGTGTCACGGAGGGGGGAAACGGCCACGTCGGGCAGACACGGAGGGAATCTTGGGGTGGGTTGGGCCGGGACGGTGATGGGGGTGTAGCTATGGGCTGGGCAATGACAACCAGGTGAAAAGGTCCACTGGTCAAACCCAGTGCGGTGAAAGTCAAAGGGCTAGACCCGGCGGTCGTTTGTGTCAGGGTTAGACGGGACGGTGTACCTAGGGGGTAGCAATGCCGCCAGGTGTTGCGGTGGGCCCTCCTACGGTTGTGGAATCATGGTGGCAGGCGCAGGCACCCGACACGCGGCTCAGGGGTGTGCCCCCTCGCGGGCGTCGCTGCCGCCGTGTCATGGAGGGGGAAAACGGCCACGTCGGGCCGAAAACTATCTATTCCGACGGGCAGAATGCAGTCATTTGTTTTTTGTGGGAACTAATAAACTTGTGTAATATTTATGTGTTAGAAAAAATGCACCCTAAAATAATGAAACACAAAGAATATACCTATGCCGATGGCATGGCCGTCGTCATAGGCGTACACGTGGCATACAGATCTATGCCGACGGCTACTTCACCTTATCCACATCGGCCAACCGTGGCCACTCATTCCTCTCTGCCCTCCTCCTCAGACCACTCCTCCTCCCCGAGTCCGACACACGCTGCGCCGCCCGACCCCGACCCCACCCGCGCCGCCACTGCCGCCGGATCCCGACCCGCTGCGCCGCCCCACCCTCGCTCCAACCCCCGCCGCCGCCCTATCCCGACCCATGCCGCCGCCCCACCCTCGCTGCCGCCGTCCGCCCCCTCCACCCAAGCCTTGTCGCGCCGCCACCCCCATCCCCTCCCCCATCTCCGGCGCCGCTCCGCCCCCGCCCCAACACCACCGCTGGCCCCATCCCCTCTCCCACCGCCGCCCCGCCGCCCCCCACTGCCCGCGCCGCCCCCATCCCCTCCCCCACCGCCGCCGCACCGCCCCAAATCAGTCGTTGCCGCCGGGCCGGCCCGTCCCCGTCCTCGGCCGCCCCGTCCTCGACTGCACCGGCGGCCGACGTCACTACCGCGCCCGTCGCCGCCCTTCTCCGCCCCGTCGCCGCCCTGCCTCTGCCTCGCCGGTGAGGCCCCTGCTACTGCTTTGCTGCTGCCGCTGCTGCTTGCTGCTTGCTATGCTTGCTGTTGTCGCTGGTTGCTGCTTCCTGTTGCTGCCGCTGGATAGATTAGTTAGTTAGTTTAGGGTTTAGATGGATAGATAGTTAGATAGGACTATAAGATATATATAAAAATGTTGTTGATAGGTTAGTTTAGAAATAAAATTGTTGTTGATATATAGATGGATAGATGAGTGGATACTACATCATGATATATAGATGGATACATATAAAAATGTTGTTGATAGGTTAGGTGCTGCTTTTTTGATGTTTTATGTTAAAATTCTATATATGTGGTTCGATTAGATGCTATATACTGCATATCTTGCAAAAAAATTGGTTCGATGAGATGAATCAATGATGATGACGAATGGATGATGATGATGAATATGTGACGAATAGATGATGATGATGATAGTTTTTTGCCTACATGATGCAAAAATAAATGAATGCATGTTTAAATGTTTTAAATATGCTCTATGAGTTGTGATGTTCTAATTTTTTGTCGTGATGGAATTTGCAGGCTTTGTGGTGTTGCATTTCATCGGAGGGACCGCCGTCCGACGCATTGGTCCCTGAGCATCCCTCTGTTGTTCTACTCCTTCCCCTGCAACCGAGGGTGAGCTACAAGTCCATCTCCTCCATTTTTTCACGTCACTAGATTTCATTCTCAAGTCAAGTCACGTAACCTAGACGTCTCCCGTCCGAAAGGGTTTCATCGATAAATATGCATTGAATTGCATATTTATCACCACAACACTTTCGGATTGTCCAGCGTTTTCCACGGACAGCCCGAGGACGTGTAGTTTGGGTATGTTCTCCATGTTCTACCCCATTCCGAGACAGGATTTCGGCGGCGCGTCCCCATTGTTCTCCGGAGCACATTCTCTCGGCTATTTGCCGAGACGTGTATCTGGAGAACAGCGGGGAGGTGCTGCCGAAATTTTGTCTCGGAACGGGGTAGAATGGAGAACGTACTCAATCTACACATCCTCGGGTGGGATTAGGACCCATCTTTACCTATTAGAGATGTAGGTGGATTCAACACGGTAGAAAATGAAAATTTTATGTGATTAATTTAAGTGAATCCTTAATTATGTTGTTTGGCTTGCAAAATAGCAGAGGATGGCAGATAATCAGTGGATGTACAGTGGTTTTATCCGTCGGACTCGAGTTACATCAGAGTGGATTGTGAAAACTGATGTGTATTTGAAGGAGATTTTTCATCGTCCAATGAGAATTATCCCACCATGCCCCTGTGCGAGATGTGCCAGACGTCACCGTAGAAATCAGAAGGACATGACTGAGCACCATCGCACGCACGGATATATGCCAAACTTTGACATGCCGCCGATAAACATAGCCGAGCAGGACCGTGGTAGATAGTAGATGATGCGACAACGCATCGATGGATATGAGGACGACGGGGTCAGGGACATGCTAGATGATGTCATTTTTGCAGAAATGGCAAATGCGACACCTTCAGAGAATGAACCGGAGGAGCCGGAGGCAACCGCAAAGGCCTTCTTGGAGGTCTTGGCCTCGTCGAAGAAACCTCTTTATGCGGGTGTGAAAATATCTCAGCTGGATGCCATCTCGCAACTGATTGCAGTCAAGGCTGAGTACGGCTATAGCCAGAAATGCTTCGAAGCATTCCTGGGAGTATGGGCTAATAGCCTCCCTGAGGGTCATGAACTGCCGAAAAGCATGTACGATACAAAGAAAATCATGAAGGCACTCTCTATGGATTATGAGAAAATAGATGTTTGCCCGAAGAATTGCCTTTTGTTTAGGCATGAGTATGCGGATGACAAGTACTGTAGGGAGTGCGGTTCGTCTCGGTACATTGAGGTGGTTGGTGAGGCTGGTGAGAAAAAGCAGCTAGCCATCCCCGTTAAGGTTCTTTGGTATCTTGATTTTATAAAAAGGCTGCAGCACCTTTTCATCACGGAGGAGTCTGTCAAAAAGATGAAGTGGCACAAGGAAGGTATAAGGTACATCCATCAGAAGGCGAAGCATGGAAGTCGTTCGATGAAGAATACCCCGAGGAAGTAGCCGAGGCTGGGAATGTCAGAATAGCCATATCAGGTGATGGGTTCAATCCATATGGTATGTCGTCCAATCCATACAGTTGTTGGCCCATGTTTGTAATTCCGCTCAATCTCCCTCTCGGTGCCCTAATGCAACGCAAGACCATGTTCTTGTCGCTCATCATTCCGGGGCATGAATACCCGGGGAAGCAATTTGGTGTGTTTATGCAGCCGCTGGTGGATGATTTGCACTATTCTTAGTACTTTCTGAGGTTGACATAAGACCAGGATCTGCAGAGAAATTTCTTGGTGAAAGTTTGGTTGCACTATGCTACCTCTTGAGCACTGCGTTGGATTTCCTTGAAGAGGAAAGGGTGATGTAGTAAAGTAGCGTAAGTATTTCGCTCAGTTTTTGAGAACCAAGGTATCAATCCAGTAGGAGGCCACGCGCGAGTCCCTCGCACCTACACAATTAAACAAACTCCTCGCAACCAACGCGCTAAAGGGGTTGTCAATCCCTTCACGGCCACTTGCAAAAGTGAGATCTGATAGATATGATAAGATAATATTTTTGGTATTTTTGTATTAAAGATGCAAAGTAAAATAAAAGGCAATGAAAATAACAAAGTGTTGGAAGATTAATATGATGGAAAATAGACCCGGGGGCCATAGGTTTCACTAGTCGCTTCTCTCGAGAGCATAAGTATTTATGGTGGGTGAACAAATTACTGTTAAGCAATTGACAGAATTGAGCATAGTTATGAGAATATCTAGGTATGATCATGTATATAGGCATCACGTCCGAGACAAGTAGACCGACTCCTGCCTGCATCTACTACTATTACTCCACACATCGACCGCTATCCAGACTGCATCTAGAGTATTAAGTTCATAAGAACGGAGTAACGCCTTAAGCAAGATGACATGATGTAGAGGGATAAACTCATGCAATATGAAATAAACCCCATCTTGTTATCCTCGATGGCAACAATACCATACGTGCCTTGCTGCCCCTACTGTCACTGGGAAAGGACACCACAAGATTGAACCCAAAGCTAAGCACTTCTCCCAGTGCAAGAAAGATCAATCTAGTAGGACAAACTAAACCGATAATTCGAAGAGACTTGCAAAGATAACCAATCATACATAAAAGAGTTCAGAGAAGATTCAAATATTGTTCATAGATAAACTTGATCATAAACCCACAATTCATCGATCTCAACAAACACACCGCAAAAGAAGATTACATCGAATATATCTCCACAAGAGAGGGGGTGAACTTTGTATTGAGATCCAAAAAGAGAGAAGAAGCCATCTAGCTAATAACTATGGACCTGAAGGTCTGAAGTAAACTACTCACACATGATCGGAGAGGCTATGGTGTTGATGTAGAAGCCCTCCGTGATCAATGCCCCCTCCGGCGGAGCGCCGGAAAAGGCCCCAAGATGGGATCTCATGGGTATAGAAGGTTGCGGCGGTGGAATTAGGGTTTTGGCTCTTGTTCTGGTAGTTTGGGGGTACGTGGATATATATAGGAGGAAGAAGTACGTCGCTGGAGCAACATGGGGCCCACGAGGGTGGAGGGCGCGCCCAGGGGGTAGGCGCGCCCCCCTACCTCGTGGCTTCCTGGTTGATGCCCTGGCGTGGACTCCAAGCTTCCTGGATCATATTTGTTCCAAAAATCACGTTCCCGAAGGTTTCATTCCGTTTGGATTCCGTTTGATATCCTTTTTCTGCGAAACCCTGAAATAGGCAAAAAAAATCAATTTGGGCTGGGCCTCCGGTTAATAGGTTAGTCCCAAAAATAATATAAAAGTGTATAATAAAGCCCAATTAGCATTCTAAACAGTATATAATATAGCATGAAGCAATCAAAAATTATAGATACGTTGGAGACGTATCAAGCATCCCCAAGCTTAATTCCTGCTCGTCCTCAAGTAGGTAAATGATAAAAATAGAATTTTTGATGCGGAATGCTACTTGGCATAATTCTCAATGTAATTCTCTTAATTGTGGCATGAATATTCAGATTCGATATGATTCAAGACAAAAGTTCATGTTGACATAAAAATAATAATACTTCAAGCATGCTTAACCAAGCAATTATGTCTTATCAAAATAACATAGCCAAAGCAAGTTATCCCTACAAAATCGTATAGTCTGGCTATGCTCCATCTTCCCACACAAAACATTCATATCATGTACAACCCCGGTTTTAGCCAAGCAATTGGTTCATACTTTTTAAGGCGCTTCAGCATTTTCAATCTTTACGCAATGCATGAGCGCAAGCCATGGATATAGCACTACGGTGGAGTGTGGTATAATGATAGGGGTTATATATAAAGGAAGTCAAAAAAGGAGAAAGTCTCACATCAACGAGGCTAATCAACAGGCTATGGAGATGCCCATCAATTGATGTCAATGCGAGGAGTAGGGATTGCCATGCAACGGATGCACTAGAGCTATAAGTATATGAAAGCTCAACAAAAGAAACTAAGTGGGTGTGCATCCAACTTGCTTGCTCACGAAGACCTCGGGCATTTGAGGAAATCCATCATTGGAATATACAAGCCAAGTTCTATAACGAAATTTCCCACTAGTATATGAAAGTGACAAAATGAGAGACCTCTATCATAAGGATCATGGTGCTACTTTGAAGCACAAGTGTGGTAAAAAGATAGTAACATTGTCCCTTCTCTCTTTTTCTCTCATTTTTTTTACTTTTTTTTACTTGGGCCTTTTTTCTTTTTTTTTGGCCTCTTTTTTTTCTTTTCTCTTTTTTATTATTATTTTATTATTTTTCGTCCGGAGTCTCTTCCCGACTTGTGGGGGAATCATGGTCTCCATCATCCTTTCCTCACTTGGGACAATGCTCTAATAATGATGATCATCACACTTTTATTTTCTTACAACTCATGAATTACAACTCAATACTCAACAACATATGACTCTATGTGAATGCCTCCGACGGTGTACCGGGATATGCAATGAATCAAGAGTGACGTGTATGAAAAAATTATGAACAGTGGCTTTGCCACAAATACGATGTCAACTACATGATCATGCAAAGCAATATGACAATGATGGAACGTGTCATGATGAATGAAACGGTGGAAAGTTGCATGGCAATATATCTCGGAATGGCTATGGAAATGCCATAATAGGTAGGTATGGTGGCTGTTTTGAGGAGGATATAAGGAGGTTTATGTGTGACAGAGCGTATCATATCACGGGGTTTGGATGCACCGGCGAAGTTTGCACCAACTCTCAAGGTGAGAAAGGGCAATGCACGGTACCGTAGAGGCTAGAAAATTGCGGAAAGGTAAGTGTGCGTATAATCCATGGTCTCACATTAGTCATAAAGAACTCATATACTTATTGCAAAAATTTACTTGCCCTCGAAGCAAAGTACTACTACGCATGCTCCTAGGGGAAGGGTTGGTAGGAGTTAACCATCTCGCCATCCCGACCGCCACACAAAGGATGACAATCAACAAATATTTCATGCTCCGACTTCGTTACATAACTGTTCACCATACGTGCTTGCTACGGGATTCACAAACTTCAACACAAGTATTTTTCAATTTCACAATTACTCAACTAGCACAACTATGATATTACCACCTTTATATCTCAAAACATTTATCAAGCATCAAATCTATCATGATATTATAATTAAAGCAAATTGCCATGCTGTTTTGTAGGACTCTCAAAATAGTATAAGTGAAGCATGAGAGAACAATAGTTTCAATAAAACAAATCCACCACCGTGCTCTAAAATATATAAGTGATGCACTAGAGCAAAAACTATATAGCTCAAAAGATATAAGTGAAGCACATAGAGTATTCTAATAAATTACGAATCATGTGTGTCTCTCTCAAAAGGTGTGTACAGAAAAGATGATTGTGGTAAACTAATAAGCAAATACCCAAATCATACAAGACGCTCCAAGCAAAACACATATCATGTGGTAAATAAAAATATAGCTCCAAGTAAAGTTACCGATGGAAGTAGACGAAAAGAGGGATGCCTTCCGGGGCATCCCCAAGATTTGGCTTTTTGGTGTCCTTAGATTATCTTGGGGTGCCATGGGCATCCCCAAGCTTAGCCTCTTGCCAGTACTTGTTCCATAATCCATCAAATCTTTACCCAAAAACTTGAAAACTTCACAACACAAAACTCAGCAGAAAATCTCGTGAGCTCCGTTAGCGAAAGAAAACAAAACACCACTTCAAGGTACTGTAATGAACTCATTCTTTATTTATATTGGTGTTAAACCTACTGTATTCCAACTTCTCTATGGTTTATAAACTATTTTACTAGCCATAGATTCATCAAAATAAGCAAACAACACACGAAAAACAAAATCTGTAAAAAAACAGAACAGTCTGTAGTAATCTGTAACTAACGCAAACTTCTGAAACACAAAAATTTCTACCAAAATAGGACGACCTAGATAATTTGTTTATTGATCAGCAGCAATTGGAATCAGTATTTTATCACGTTCTGGTGATTTTTAACAATTCTGACACTGAGCGCAAAGTTTCTGGAAATTACAGCAAGATCAAATAACTCTAATCCAAGAAGATCCTATAGGTTTAACTTGGCACAAACACTAATTAAAACATAAAAACAAATCTAACCAGAGACTAAACAAAATATTTATTACTAAACAGAAGCAAAAAGCAAAAAACTAAAATAAAATTGGGTTGACTCCCAACAAGCGCTATCGTTTAACGCCCCTAGCTAGGCATAAAGATACGGATAGATCTAGGTATTGCCATCTTTGGTAGGCAATCCATAAGTGGCTCTCATAATAGATTCATAAGGTAATTTTATTCTCTTTCTAGGGAAGTGTTCCATGCCTTTCCTTAAAGGAAATTGGAATCTAATATTCCCTTCCTTCATATCAATAATTGCACCAATCGTTCTAAGAAAAGGTCTACCAAGAATAATGGGACATGAAGGATTGCAATCAATATCAAGAACGATAAAATCTACGGGCACATAGTTCCTATTTGCAACAATAAGAACATCATTAATCTTTCCAATAGGTTTTTTAATAGTGGAATCCGCGAGGTGCAAATTTAAAGAGCAATCTTCAAATTCATAGAAACCTAGAATATCACATAAAGTTTTTGGAATCGTGGAAACACTAGCACCCAAATCACACAAAACATAGAATTCATGATCTTTAATTTTAATTTTAATAGTAGGTTCCCACTCATCATAAAGTTTTCTAGGGATAGAAACTTCCAACTCAAGTTTTTCTTCATAAGATTGCATCAAAGCATCAACGATATGTTTAGTAAAAGCTTTATTTTGACTATAAGCGTGAGGAGAATTTAGCACGGATTGAAACAAGGAAATACAATCTATCAAAGAACAATTATCATAATTAAATTCCTTGAAATCCGCAATAGTAGATTTATTATCTAGAGTTTCAATCTCTTCAATCTTACTTTTACCAATTTTTGCATCAAGATCTAGAAACTCAGAATTCTTGGAACGCCTTCTAGGCAAAGGTGGATCATATTCAGTCCCATCATTATCAAGATTCATATTGCAAAACAAAGATTTAATAGGGGACACATCAATAACTTTTAGATCTTCATCATTATTATCATAGAAACTAGAAGAACACGCTTTTATAAAGCTATCTTTCTTAGCACGCATCCTAGCGGTTCTTTCTTTGCACTCATCAATGGAAATTCTCATGGCTTTGAGAGACTCATTGGTATCATGGTTAGGAGGAATAGATCTAAGTTTCAAAGAATCAACATCAAGAGAAATTCTATCAATGTTCCTAGCCAATTCATCAACTTTAAGCAATTTTTCTTCAAGCAAAGCATTAAAATTCTTTTGCGAATTCATGAACTCCTTAACACTAGTCTCAAATTGAGAGGGCATCTTATTAAAATTTCCATAGGAATTGTTGTAGGAATTACCATAATTATTAGAGGAATTACTAGGAAATGGCCTATGATTAAAGTTTCCTCTATACGCGTTATTACCAAAATTATTCCTACCAACAAAATTCACATCCATAGATTCATTATTATTCTCAATCAAGGCAGACAAAGGCATATCATTAGGATCAGAAGAAACACTTTTAGTAGCAAATAATTTAATAAGCTCATCCATCTTTCCACTCAAAACATTAATTTCTTCTATAGCATGCACTTTTTTATTAGTAGATCTTTCGGTGTGCCATTGAGCATAATTAACCATAATATTATCTAGGAGTTTAGTAGCTTCTCCTAAAGTGATTTCCATAAAAGTGCCTCCTGCGGCCGAATCTAAAAGATTTCTAGAAGCAAAATTCAATCCGGCATAAATTTTTTGTATAATCATCCATAAATTCAAACCATGTGTAGGGCAATTACGTATCATTAATTTCATCCTCTCCCAAGCTTGTGCAACATGTTCATGATCAAGTTGCTTAAAATTCATAATATCGTTTCTAAGAGAGATGATCTTAGCGGGAGGAAAATATTTAGAGATAAAAGCATCTTTGCACTTATTCCAAGAATCAATACTATTTTTAGGCAAAGACGAAAACCAAGCTTTAGCACGATCTCTAGGCGAAAAAGGAAATAGCTTCAATTTAACAATATCATTGTCCACATCTTTCTTCTTTTGCATATCACACAAATCAACGAAGCTATTTAGATGAGTAGCGGCATCTTCACTAGTAAGGCCGGCGAATTGATCTTTCATAACAAGATTCAACAAAGCAGCATTAATTTCACAAGATTCAGCATCGGTAAGAGGAGCAATCGGAGTGCTAAGAAAATCATTGTTGTTGGTATTGGTAAAGTCACACAATTTAGTATTATCTTGAGCCATCGTGACAAGCAAACAATCCAACACACAAGCAAAAAGCGAGCGAAAGAAAAAGGAGGACGAAAAAGAGGAGGAGGAAAAAGAGGGCGAATAAAATGGCAAGGGTGAAGTGGGGGAGAGGAAAACGAGAGGCAAATGGCAAATAATGTAATACGGGAGATGAGTTTGTGATGGGTACTTGGTATGTTGACTTTTGCGTAGACTCCCCGGCAACGGCGCCAGAAATCTTCCTGCTACCTCTTGAGCACTGCGTTGGATTTCCTTGAAGAGGAAAGGGTGATGCAGTAAAGTAGCGTAAGTATTTCCCTCAGTTTTTTAGAACCAAGGTATCAATCCAGTAGGAGGCCACGCGCGAGTCCCTCGCACCTACACAATTAAACAAACTCCTCGCAACCAACGCGATAAAGGGGTTGTCAATCCCTTCACGGCCACTTGCAAAAGTGAGATCTGATAGATATGATAAGATAATATTTTTGGTATTTTTATAATAAAGATGCAAAGTAAAATAAAAGGCAATGAAAATAACAAAGTGTTGGAAGATTAATATGATGGAAAATAGACCCGGGGGCCATAGGTTTCACTAGTCGCTTCTCTCGAGAGCATAAGTATTTATGGTGGGTGAACAAATTACTGTTAAGCAATTGACAGAATTGAGCATAGTTATGAGAATATCTAGGTATGATCATGTATATAGGCATCACGTCCGAGACAAGTAGACCGACTCCTGCCTGCATCTACTACTATTACTCCACACATCGACCGCTATCCAGACTGCATCTAGAGTATTAAGTTCATAAGAACGGAGTAACGCCTTAAGCAAGATGACATGATGTAGAGGTATAAACTCATGCAATATGAAATAAACCCCATCTTGTTATCCTCGATGGCAACAATACCATACGTGCCTTGCTGCCCCTACTGTCACTGGGAAAGGACACCACAAGATTGAACCCAAAGCTAAGCACTTCTCCCAGTGCAAGAAAGATCAATCTAGTAGGCCAAACTAAACCGATAATTCGAAGAGACTTGCAAAGATAACCAATCATACATAAAAGAGTTCAGAGAAGATTCAAATATTGTTCATAGATAAACTTGATCATAAACCCACAATTCATCGATCTCAACAAACACACCGCAAAAGAAGATTACATCGAATATATCTCCACAAGAGAGGGGGTGAACTTTGTATTGAGATCCAAAAAGAGAGAAGAAGCCATCTAGCTAATAACTATGGACCCGAAGGTCTGAAGTAAACTACTCACACATGATCGGAGAGGCTATAGGTGTTGATGTAGAAGCCCTCCGTGATCAATGCCCCCTCCGGCGGAGCGCCGGAAAAGGCCCCAAGATGGGATCTCATGGGTATAGAAGGTTGCGGCGGTGGAATTAGGGTTTTGGCTCTTGTTCTGGTAGTTTGGGGGTACGTGGATATATATAGGAGGAAGAAGTACGTCGCTGGAGCAACATGGGGCCCACGAGGGTGGAGGGCGCGCCCAGGGGGGTAGGCGCGCCCCCCCTACCTCGTGGCTTCCTGGTTGATGCCCAGGCGTGGACTCCAAGCTTCCTGGATCATATTTTTTCCAAAAATCACGTTCCCGAAGGTTTCATTCCGTTTGGATTCCGTTTGATATCCTTTTTCTGCGAAACCCTGAAATAGGCAAAAAAAATCAATTTGGGCCGGGCCTTCGGTTAATAGGTTAGTCCCAAAAATAATATAAAAGTGTATAATAAAGCCCAATTAGCATTCTAAACAGTATATAATATAGCATGAAGCAATCAAAAATTATAGATACGTTGGAGACGTATCAAGCATCCCCAAGCTTAATTCCTGCTCGTCCTCAAGTAGGTAAATGATAAAAATAGAATTTTTGATGCGGAATGCTACTTGGCATCATTCTCAATGTAATTCTCTTAATTGTGGCATGAATATTCAGATTCGATATGATTCAAGACAAAAGTTCATGTTGATATAAAAATAATAATACTTCAAGCATGCTTAACCAAGCAATTATGTCTTATCAAAATAACATAGCCAAAGCAAGTTATCCCTACAAAATCGTATAGTCTGGCTATGCTCCATCTTCCCACACAAAACATTCATATCATGTACAACCCCGGTTTTAGCCAAGCAATTGGTTCATACTTTTTAAGGCGCTTCAGCATTTTCAATCTTTACGCAATGCATGAGCGCAAGCCATGGATATAGCACTATGGTGGAGTGTGGTATAATGATAGGGGTTATATATAAAGGAAGTCAAAAAAGGAGAAAGTCTCACATCAACGAGGCTAATCAACAGGCTATGGAGATGCCCATCAATTCATGTCAATGCGAGGAGTAGGGATTGCCATGCAACGGATGCACTAGAGCTATAAGTATATGAAAGCTCAACAAAAGAAACTAAGTGGGTGTGCATCCAACTTGCTTGCTCACGAAGACCTCGGGCATTTGAGGAAATCCATCATTGGAATATACAAGCCAAGTTCTATAACGAAATTTCCCACTAGTATATGAAAGTGACAAAATGAGAGACTCTCTATCATAAGGATCATGGTGCTACTTTGAAGCACAAGTGTGGTAAAAAGATAGTAACATTGTCCCTTCTCTCTTTTTCTCTCATTTTTTTACTTTTTTTTACTTGGGCCTTTTTTCTTCTTTTTTTTGGCCTCTTTTTTTTCTTTTCTCTTTTTTATTATTATTTTATTATTTTTCGTCCGGAGTCTCTTCCCGACTTGTGGGGGAATCATGGTCTCCATCATCCTTTCCTCACTTGGGACAATGCTCTAATAATGATGATCATCACACTTTTATTTTCTTACAACTCATGAATTACAACTCAATACTCAACAACATATGACTCTATGTGAATGCCTCCGGCGGTGTACCGGGATATGCAATGAATCAAGAGTGACGTGTATGAAAAAATTATGAGCAGTGGCTTTGCCACAAATACGATGTCAACTACATGATCATGCAAAGCAATATGACAATGATGGAACGTGTCATGATGAATGAAACAGTGGAAAGTTGCATGGCAATATATCTCGGAATGGCTATGGAAATGCCATAATAGGTAGGTATGGTGGCTGTTTTGAGGAGGATATAAGGAGGTTTATGTGTGACAGAGCGTATCATATCACGGGGTTTGGATGCACCGGCGAAGTTTGCACCAACTCTCAAGGTGAGAAAGGGCAATGCACGGTACCGTAGAGGCTAGAAAATTGCGGAAAGGTAAGTGTGCGTATAATCCATGGTCTCACATTAGTCATAAAGAACTCATATACTTATTGCAAAAATTTACTTGCCCTCGAAGCAAAGTACTACTACGCATGCTCCTAGGGGAAGGGTTGGTAGGAGTTAACCATCTCGCCATCCCGACCGCCACACAAAGGATGACAATCAACAAATATTTCATGCTCCGACTTCGTTACATAACTGTTCACCATTCGTGCTTGCTACGGGATTCACAAACTTCAACACAAGTATTTTTCAATTTCACAATTACTCAACTAGCACAACTATGATATTACCACCTTTATATCTCAAAACATTTATCAAGCATCAAATCTATCATGATATTATAATTAAAGCAAATTGCCATGCTGTTTTGTAGGACTCTCAAAATAGTATAAGTGAAGCATGAGAGAACAATAGTTTCAATAAAACAAATCCACCACCGTGCTCTAAAATATATAAGTGATGCACTAGAGCAAAAACTATATAGCTCAAAAGATATAAGTGAAGCACATAGAGTATTCTAATAAATTACGAATCATGTGTGTCTCTCTCAAAAGGTGTGTACAGAAAAGATGATTGTGGTAAACTAATAAGCAAATACCCAAATCATACAAGACGCTCCAAGCAAAACACATATCATGTGGTAAATAAAAATATAGCTCCAAGTAAAGTTACCGATGGAAGTAGACGAAAAGAGGGATGCCTTCCGGGGCATCCCCAAGATTTGGCTTTTTGGTGTCCTTAGATTATCTTGGGGTGCCATGGGCATCCCCAAGCTTAGCCTCTTGCCAGTACTTGTTCCATAATCCATCAAATCTTTACCCAAAAACTTGAAAACTTCACAACACAAAACTCAGCAGAAAATCTCGTGAGCTCCGTTAGCGAAAGAAAACAAAACACCACTTCAAGGTACTGTAATGAACTCATTCTTTATTTATATTGGTGTTAAACCTACTGTATTCCAACTTCTCTATGGTTTATAAACTATTTTACTAGCCATAGATTCATCAAAATAAGCAAACAACACACGAAAAACAAAATCTGTAAAAAAACAGAACAGTCTGTAGTAATCTGTAACTAACGCAAACTTCTGAAACACAAAAATTTCTACCAAAATAGGACGACCTAGATAATTTGTTTATTGATCAGCAGCAATTGGAATCAGTATTTTATCACGTTCTGGTGATTTTTAACAATTCTGACACTGAGCGCAAAGTTTCTGGAAATTACAGCAAGATCAAATAACTCTAATCCAAGAAGATCCTATAGGTTTAACTTGGCACAAACACTAATTAAAACATAAAAACAAATCTAACCAGAGACTAAACAAAATATTTATTACTAAACAGAAGCAAAAAGCAAAAAACTAAAATAAAATTGGGTTGACTCCCAACAAGCGCTATCGTTTAACGCCCCTAGCTAGGCATAAAGATACGGATAGATCTAGGTATTGCCATCTTTGGTAGGCAATCCATAAGTGGCTCTCATAATAGATTCATAAGGTAATTTTATTCTCTTTCTAGGGAAGTGTTCCATGCCTTTCCTTAAAGGAAATTGGAATCTAATATTCCCTTCCTTCATATCAATAATTGCACCAATCGTTCTAAGAAAAGGTCTACCAAGAATAATGGGACATGAAGGATTGCAATCAATATCAAGAACGATAAAATCTACGGGCACATAGTTCCTATTTGCAACAATAAGAACATCATTAATCTTTCCAATAGGTTTTTTAATAGTGGAATCCGCGAGGTGCAAATTTAAAGAGCAATCTTCAAATTCATAGAAACCTAGAATATCACATAAAGTTTTTGGAATCGTGGAAACACTAGCACCCAAATCACACAAAACATAGAATTCATGATCTTTAATTTTAATTTTAATAGTAGGTTCCCACTCATCATAAAGTTTTCTAGGGATAGAAACTTCCAACTCAAGTTTTTCTTCATAAGATTGCATCAAAGCATCAACGATATGTTTAGTAAAAGCTTTATTTTGACTATAAGCGTGAGGAGAATTTAGCACGGATTGAAACAAGGAAATACAATCTATCAAAGAACAATTATCATAATTAAATTCCTTGAAATCCGCAATAGTAGATTTATTATCTAGAGTTTCAATCTCTTCAATCTTACTTTTACCAATTTTTGCATCAAGATCTAGAAACTCAGAATTCTTGGAACGCCTTCTAGGCAAAGGTGGATCATATTCAGTCCCATCATTATCAAGATTCATATTGCAAAACAAAGATTTAATAGGGGACACATCAATAACTTTTAGATCTTCATCATTATTATCATAGAAACTAGAAGAACACGCTTTTATAAAGCTATCTTTCTTAGCACGCATCCTAGCGGTTCTTTCTTTGCACTCATCAATGGAAATTCTCATGGCTTTGAGAGACTCATTGGTATCATGGTTAGGAGGAATAGATCTAAGTTTCAAAGAATCAACATCAAGAGAAATTCTATCAATGTTCCTAGCCAATTCATCAACTTTAAGCAATTTTTCTTCAAGCAAAGCATTAAAATTCTTTTGCGAATTCATGAACTCCTTAACACTAGTCTCAAATTGAGAGGGCATCTTATTAAAATTTCCATAGGAATTGTTGTAGGAATTACCATAATTATTAGAGGAATTACTAGGAAATGGCCTATGATTAAAGTTTCCTCTATACGCGTTATTACCAAAATTATTCCTACCAACAAAATTCACATCCATAGATTCATTATTATTCTCAATCAAGGCAGACAAAGGCATATCATTAGGATCAGAAGAAACACTTTTAGTAGCAAATAATTTAATAAGCTCATCCATCTTTCCACTCAAAACATTAATTTCTTCTATAGCATGCACTTTTTTATTAGTAGATCTTTCGGTGTGCCATTGAGCATAATTAACCATAATATTATCTAGGAGTTTAGTAGCTTCTCCTAAAGTGATTTCCATAAAAGTGCCTCCTGCGGCCGAATCTAAAAGATTTCTAGAAGCAAAATTCAATCCGGCATAAATTTTTTGTATAATCATCCATAAATTCAAACCATGTGTAGGGCAATTACGTATCATTAATTTCATCCTCTCCCAAGCTTGTGCAACATGTTCATGATCAAGTTGCTTAAAATTCATAATATCGTTTCTAAGAGAGATGATCTTAGCGGGAGGAAAATATTTAGAGATAAAAGCATCTTTGCACTTATTCCAAGAATCAATACTATTTTTAGGCAAAGACGAAAACCAAGCTTTAGCACGATCTCTAGGCGAAAAAGGAAATAGCTTCAATTTAACAATATCATTGTCCACATCTTTCTTCTTTTGCATATCACACAAATCAACGAAGCTATTTAGATGAGTAGCGGCATCTTCACTAGTAAGGCCGGCGAATTGATCTTTCATAACAAGATTCAACAAAGCAGCATTAATTTCACAAGATTCAGCATCGGTAAGAGGAGCAATCGGAGTGCTAAGAAAATCATTGTTGTTGGTATTGGTAAAGTCACACAATTTAGTATTATCTTGAGCCATCGTGACAAGCAAACAATCCAACACACAAGCAAAAAGCGAGCGAAAGAAAAAGGAGGACGAAAAAGAGGAGGAGGAAAAAGAGGGCGAATAAAATGGCAAGGGTGAAGTGGGGGAGAGGAAAACGAGAGGCAAATGGCAAATAATGTAATACGGGAGATGAGTTTGTGATGGGTACTTGGTATGTTGACTTTTGCGTAGACTCCCCGGCAACGGCGCCAGAAATCGTCCTGCTACCTCTTGAGCACTGCGTTGGATTTCCTTGAAGAGGAAAGGGTGATGCAGTAAAGTAGCGTAAGTATTTCCCTCAGTTTTTGAGAACCAAGGTATCAATCCAGTAGGAGGCCACGCGCGAGTCCCTCGCACCTACACAATTAAACAAACTCCTCGCAACCAACGCGATAAAGGGGTTGTCAATCCCTTCACGGCCACTTGCAAAAGTGAGATCTGATAGATATGATAAGATAATATTTTTGGTATTTTTATAATAAAGATGCAAAGTAAAATAAAAGGCAATGAAAATAACAAAGTGTTGGAAGATTAATATGATGGAAAATAGACCTGGGGGCCATTGGTTTCACTACTGGCTTCTCTCAAGAGCATAAGTATTTACGGTGGGTGAACAAATTACTGTTGAGTAATTGACAGAATTGAGCATAGTTATGAGAATATCCAGGTATGATCATGTATATAGGAATCACGTCCGAGACAAGTAGACCGACTCCTGCCTGCATCTACTACTATTACTCCACACATCGACCGCTATCCAGCATGCATCCAGAGTATTAAGTTCATAAGAACGGAGTAACGCCTTAAGCAAGATGACATGATGTAGAGGGATAAACTCATGCAATATGAAATAAACCCCATCTTGTTATCCTCGATGGAAACAATACAATACGTGCCTTGCTGCCCCTACTGTCACTAGGAATGGACACCGCAAGATTGAACCCAAAGCTAAGCACTTCTCCCATTGCAAGAAAGATCAATCTAGTAGGCCAAACTAAACCGATAATTCGAAGAGACTTGCAAAGATAACCAATCATACATAAAAGAGTTCAGAGAAGATTCAAATATTGTTCATAGATAAACTTGATCATAAACCCACAATTCATCGATCTCAACAAACACACCGCAAAAGAAGATTACATCGAATAGACCTCCACAAGAGAGGGGGAGAACTTTGTATTGAGATCCAAAAAGAGAGAAGAAGCCATCTAGCTAATAACTATGGACCCGAAGGTCTGAAGTAAATGACTCACACATCATCGGAGAGGCTATGGTGTTGATGTAGAAGCCCTCCGTGATCAATGCCCCCTCCGGCGGAGCGCCGGAAAAGGCCCCAAGATGGGATCTCACGGGTACAGAAGGTTGCGGCGGTGGAATTAGGGTTTTGGCTCTTGTTCTGGTAGTTTGGGGGTACGTGGATATATATAGGAGGAAGAAGTACGTCGCTGGAGCAACATGGGGCCCACGAGGGTGGAGGGCGCGCCCAGGGGGGTAGGCGCGCCCCCCTACCTCGTGGCTTCCTGGTTGATGCCCTGGCGTGGACTCCAAGCTTCCTGGATCATATTTGTTCCAAAAATCACGTTCCCGAAGGTTTCATTCCGTTTGGATTCCGTTTGATATCCTTTTTCTGCGAAACCCTGAAATAGGCAAAAAAAATCAATTTGGGCTGGGCCTCCGGTTAATAGGTTAGTCCCAAAAATAATATAAAAGTGTATAATAAAGCCCAATTAGCATTCTAAACAGTATATAATATAGCATGAAGCAATCAAAAATTATAGATACGTTGGAGACGTATCAAGCATCCCCAAGCTTAATTCCTGCTCGTCCTCAAGTAGGTAAATGATAAAAATAGAATTTTTGATGCGGAATGCTACTTGGCATCATTCTCAATGTAATTCTCTTAATTGTGGCGTGAATATTCAGATTCGATATGATTCAAGACAAAAGTTCATGTTGACATAAAAATAATAATACTTCAAGCATGCTTAACCAAGCAATTATGTCTTATCAAAATAACATAGCCAAAGCAAGTTATCCCTACAAAATCGTATAGTCTGGCTATGCTCCATCTTCCCACACAAAACATTCATATCATGTACAACCCCGGTTTTAGCCAAGCAATTGGTTCATACTTTTTAAGGCGCTTCAGCATTTTCAATCTTTACGCAATGCATGAGCGCAAGCCATGGATATAGCACTACGGTGGAGTGTGGTATAATGATAGGGGTTATATATAAAGGAAGTCAAAAAAGGAGAAAGTCTCACATCAACGAGGCTAATCAACAGGCTATGGAGATGCCCATCAATTGATGTCAATGCGAGGAGTAGGGATTGCCATGCAACGGATGCACTAGAGCTATAAGTATATGAAAGCTCAACAAAAGAAACTAAGTGGGTGTGCATCCAACTTGCTTGCTCACGAAGACCTCGGGCATTTGAGGAAATCCATCATTGGAATATACAAGCCAAGTTCTATAACGAAATTTCCCACTAGTATATGAAAGTGACAAAATGAGAGACCTCTATCATAAGGATCATGGTGCTACTTTGAAGCACAAGTGTGGTAAAAAGATAGTAACATTGTCCCTTCTCTCTTTTTCTCTCATTTTTTTACTTTTTTTTACTTGGGCCTTTTTTCTTTTTTTTGGCCTCTTTTTTTTCTTTTCTCTTTTTTATTATTATTTTATTATTTTTCGTCCGGAGTCTCTTCCCGACTTGTGGGGGAATCATGGTCTCCATCATCCTTTCCTCACTTGGGACAATGCTCTAATAATGATGATCATCACACTTTTATTTTCTTACAACTCATGAATTACAACTCAATACTCAACAACATATGACTCTATGTGAATGCCTCCGGCGGTGTACCGGGATATGCAATGAATCAAGAGTGACGTGTATGAAAAAATTATGAACAGTGGCTTTGCCACAAATACGATGTCAACTACATGATCATGCAAAGCAATATGACAATGATGGAACGTGTCATGATGAATGAAACGGTGGAAAGTTGCATGGCAATATATCTCGGAATGGCTATGGAAATGCCATAATAGGTAGGTATGGTGGCTGTTTTGAGGAGGATATAAGGAGGTTTATGTGTGACAGAGCGTATCATATCACGGGGTTTGGATGCACCGGCGAAGTTTGCACCAACTCTCAAGGTGAGAAAGGGCAATGCACGGTACCGTAGAGGCTAGAAAATTGCGGAAAGGTAAGTGTGCGTATAATCCATGGTCTCACATTAGTCATAAAGAACTCATATACTTATTGCAAAAATTTACTTGCCCTCGAAGCAAAGTACTACTACGCATGCTCCTAGGCGAAGGGTTGGTAGGAGTTAACCATCTCGCCATCCCGACCGCCACACAAAGGATGACAATCAACAAATATTTCATGCTCCGACTTCGTTACATAACTGTTCACCATACGTGCATGCTACGGGATTCACAAAGTTCAACACAAGTATTTTTCAATTTCACAATTACTCAACTAGCACAACTATGATATTACCACCTTTATATCTCAAAACATTTATCAAGCATCAAATCTATCATGATATTATAATTAAAGCAAATTGCCATGCTGTTTTGTAGGACTCTCAAAATAGTATAAGTGAAGCATGAGAGAACAATAGTTTCAATAAAACAAATCCACCACCGTGCTCTAAAATATATAAGTGATGCACTAGAGCAAAAACTATATAGCTCAAAAGATATAAGTGAAGCACATAGAGTATTCTAATAAATTCCGAATCATGTGTGTCTCTCTCAAAAGGTGTGTACAGAAAAGATGATTGTGGTAAACTAATAAGTAAATACTCAAATCATACAAGACGCTCCAAGCAAAACACATATCATGTGGTAAATAAAAATATAGCTCCAAGTAAAGTTACCGATGGAAGTAGACGAAAAGAGGGATGCCTTCCGGGGCATCCCCAAGATTTGGCTTTTTGGTGTCCTTAGATTATCTTGGGGTGCCATGGGCATCCCCAAGCTTAGCCTCTTGCCAGTACTTGTTCCATAATCCATCAAATCTTTACCCAAAAACTTGAAAACTTCACAACACAAAACTCAGCAGAAAATCTCGTGAGCTCCGTTAGCGAAAGAAAACAAAACACCACTTCAAGGTACTGTAATGAACTCATTATTTATTTATATTGGTGTTAAACCTACTGTATTCCAACTTCTCTATGGTTTATAAACTATTTTACTGGCCATAGATTCATCAAAATAAGCAAACAACACACGAAAAACAGAATCTGTAAAAAAACAGAACAGTCTGTAGTAATCTGTAACTAACGCAAACTTCTGGAACACAAAAAATTCTACCAAAATAGGACGACCTAGATAATTTGTTTATTGATCAGCAGCAATTGGAATCAGTATTTTATCACGTTCTGGTGATTTTTAACAATTCTGACACTGAGCGCAAAGTTTCTGGAAATTACAGCAAGATCAAATAACTCTAATCCAAGAAGATCCTATAGGTTTAACTTGGCACAAACACTAATTAAAACATAAAAACAAATCTAACCAGAGACTAAACAAAATATTTATTACTAAACAGAAGCAAAAAGCAAAAAACTAAAATAAAATTGGGTTGCCTCCCAACAAGCGCTATCGTTTAACGCCCCTAGCTAGGCATAAAGATACGAATAGATCTAGGTATTGCCATTTTTGGTAGGCAATCCATAAGTGGCTCTCATAATAGATTCATAAGGTAATTTTATTCTCTTTCTAGGGAAGTGTTCCATGCCTTTCCTTAAAGGAAGTTGGAATCTAATATTCCCTTCCTTCATATCAATAATTGCACCAATCGTTCTAAGAAAAGGTCTACCAAGAATAATGGGACATGAAGGATTGCAATCAATATCAAGAACGATAAAATCTACGGGCACATAGTTCCTATTTGCAACAATAAGAACATCATTAATCCTTCCAATAGGTTTTTTAATAGTGGAATCCGCGAGGTGCAAATTTAAAGAGCAATCTTCAAATTCATAGAAACCTAGAATATCACATAAAGTTTTTGGAATCGTGGAAACACTAGCACCCAAATCACACAAAACATAGAATTCATGATCTTTAATTTTAATTTTAATAGTAGGTTCCCACTCATCATAAAGTTTTCTAGGGATAGAAACTTCCAACTCAAGTTTTTCTTCATAAGATTGCATCAAAGCATCAACGATATGTTTAGTAAAAGCTTTATTTTGACTATAAGCGTGAGGAGAATTTAGCACGGATTGAAACAAGGAAATACAATCTATCAAAGAACAATTATCATAATTAAATTCCTTGAAATCCGCAATAGTAGATTTATTATCTAGAGTTTCAATCTCTTCAATCTTACTTTTACTAATTTTTGCATCAAGATCTAGAAACTCAGAATTCTTGGAACGCCTTCTAGGCAAAGGTGGATCATATTCAGTCCCATCATTATCAAGATTCATATTGCAAAACAAAGATTTAATAGGGGACACATCAATAACTTTTAGATCTTCATCATTATTATCATAGAAACTAGAAGAACACGCTTTTATAAAGCTATCTTTCTTAGCACGCATCCTAGCGGTTCTTTCTTTGCACTCATCAATGGAAATTCTCATGGCTTTGAGAGACTCATTGGTATCATGGTTAGGAGGAATAGATCTAAGTTTCAAAGAATCAACATCAAGAGAAATTCTATCAACGTTCCTAGCCAATTCATCAACTTTAAGCAATTTTTCTTCAAGCAAAGCATTAAAATTCTTTTGCGAATTCATGAACTCCTTAACACTAGTCTCAAATTTAGAGGGCATCTTATTAAAATTTCCATAGGAATTGTTGTAGGAATCATAATTATTAGAGGAATTACTAGGAAATGGCCTACGATTAAAGTTTCCTCTATACGCGTAATTACCAAAATTATTCCTACCAACAAAATTCACATCCATAGATTCATTATTATTCTCAATCAAGGCAGACAAAGGCATATCATTAGGATCAGAAGAAACACTTTTAGTAGCAAATAATTTAATAAGCTCATCCATCTTTCCACTCAAAACATTAATTTCTTCTATAGCATGCACTTTTTTATTAGTAGATCTTTCGGTGTGCCATTGAGCATAATTAACCATAATATTATCTAGGAGTTTAGTAGCTTCTCCTAAAGTGATTTCCATAAAAGTGCCTCCTGCGGCCGAATCTAAAAGATTTCTAGAAGCAAAATTCAATCCGGCATAAATTTTTTGTATAATCATCCATAAATTCAAACCATGTGTAGGGCAATTACGTATCATTAATTTCATCCTCTCCCAAGCTTGTGCAACATGTTCATGATCAAGTTGCTTAAAATTCATAATATCGTTTCTAAGAGAGATGATCTTAGCGGGAGGAAAATATTTAGAGATAAAAGCATCTTTGCACTTATTCCAAGAATCAATACTATTTTTAGGCAAAGACGAAAACCAAGCTTTAGCACGATCTCTAGGCGAAAAAGGAAATAGCTTCAATTTAACAATATCATTGTCCACATCTTTCTTCTTTTGCATATCACACAAATCAACGAAGCTATTTAGATGAGTAGCGGCATCTTCACTAGTAAGGCCGGCGAATTGATCTTTCATAACAAGATTCAACAAAGCAGCATTAATTTCACAAGATTCAGCATCGGTAAGAGGAGCAATCGGAGTGCTAAGAAAATCATTGTTGTTGGTATTGGTAAAGTCACACAATTTAGTATTATCTTGAGCCATCGTGACAAGCAAACAATCCAACACACAAGCAAAAAGCGAGCGAAAGAAAAAGGAGGACGAAAAAGAGGAGGAGGAAAAAGAGGGCGAATAAAATGGCAAGGGTGAAGTGGGGGAGAGGAAAACGAGAGGCAAATGGCAAATAATGTAATACGGGAGATGAGTTTGTGATGGGTACTTGGTATGTTGACTTTTGCGTAGACTCCCCGGCAACGGCGCCAGAAATCTTCCTGCTACCTCTTGAGCACTGCGTTGGATTTCCTTGAAGAGGAAAGGGTGATGCAGTAAAGTAGCGTAAGTATTTCCCTCAGTTTTTTAGAACCAAGGTATCAATCCAGTAGGAGGCCACGCGCGAGTCCCTCGCACCTACACAATTAAACAAACTCCTCGCAACCAACGCGATAAAGGGGTTGTCAATCCCTTCACGGCCACTTGCAAAAGTGAGATCTGATAGATATGATAAGATAATATTTTTGGTATTTTTATAATAAAGATGCAAAGTAAAATAAAAGGCAATGAAAATAACAAAGTGTTGGAAGATTAATATGATGGAAAATAGACCTGGGGGCCATTGGTTTCACTACTGGCTTCTCTCAAGAGCATAAGTATTTACGGTGGGTGAACAAATTACTGTTGAGTAATTGACAGAATTGAGCATAGTTATGAGAATATCTAGGTATGATCATGTATATAGGAATCACGTCCGAGACAAGTAGACCGACTCCTGCCTGCATCTACTACTATTACTCCACACATCGACCGCTATCCAGCATGCATCCAGAGTATTAAGTTCATAAGAACGGAGTAACGCCTTAAGCAAGATGACATGATGTAGAGGGATAAACTCATGCAATATGAAATAAACCCCATCTTGTTATCCTCGATGGAAACAATACAATACGTGCCTTGCTGCCCCTACTGTCACTGGGAATGGACACCGCAAGATTGAACCCAAAGCTAAGCACTTCTCCCATTGCAAGAAAGATCAATCTAGTAGGCCAAACTAAACCGATAATTCGAAGAGACTTGCAAAGATAACCAATCATACATAAAAGAGTTCAGAGAAGATTCAAATATTGTTCATAGATAAACTTGATCATAAACCCACAATTCATCGATCTCAACAAACACACCGCAAAAGAAGATTACATCGAATAGACCTCCACAAGAGAGGGGGAGAACTTTGTATTGAGATCCAAAAAGAGAGAAGAAGCCATCTAGCTAATAACTATGGACCCGAAGGTCTGAAGTAAATGACTCACACATCATCGGAGAGGCTATGGTGTTGATGTAGAAGCCCTCCGTGATCAATGCCCCCTCCGGCGGAGCGCCGGAAAAGGCCCCAAGATGGGATCTCACGGGTACAGAAGGTTGCGGCGGTGGAATTAGGGTTTTGGCTCTTGTTCTGGTAGTTTGGGGGTACGTGGATATATATAGGAGGAAGAAGTACGTCGCTGGAGCAACATGGGGCCCACGAGGGTGGAGGGCGCGCCCAGGGGGGTAGGCGTGCCCCCCTACCTCGTGGCTTCCTGGTTGATGCCCTGGCGTGGACTCCAAGCTTCCTGGATCATATTTGTTCCAAAAATCACGTTCCCGAAGGTTTCATTCCGTTTGGATTTCGTTTGATATCCTTTTTCTGCGAAACCCTGAAATAGGCAAAAAACAGCAATTTGGGCTGGGCCTCTGGTTAATAGGTTAGTCCCAAAAATAATATAAAAGTGTATAATAAAGCCCAATTATCATTCTAAACAGTATATAATATAGCATGAAGCAATCAAAAATTATAGATACGTTGGAGACGTATCACACTATTGCATGCATGACTTTCCCAGCTGTGGTCTATTCTGTGGATGGTGTACAAGTGGGAAGATGCCATGCCCAGTGTGCATGCAGGCTCTGTGAATGATTTGAATGAGTAAGGGTGGCAAGTATGTAGCCTTTGACCTGCATCGACAGTTCCTCCCTCCAGACCATCCAGACAGGGAAGACAAGAAGAACTTCACGAAAGGCCAGGTTGTTCATGAAGTAACCGAGATTCCAACATTTCCGGTGGTAGATGTTCTTTCTCAACTAAAAGCTCTCAAGCCTAAAGTCAAAGGCAAAGGAAAAGCCAAAGCCAAAGGCTTCGAGGGATATGGTGATACGCACAACTGGACTCACATTACCCCCTTCTCACAGCTTCCCTATTTCAAGGACCTCAAACTTCCTTACAACATCGATGTGATGCACATCGAAAAGAATGTGGAAGAGTTCCTTTTCCGCACGATCCTCAACATTCCTGATAAGACAAAGGATAACGTTAGAGCTAGAGCCGATCAATAGGGAATTTGTGATAGACCACGTCTAAACATGAAGCCTCCCACAGGTGGTCGAAAAAACTGGTTCAAGCCAGATGCTGACTTTGTCCTTAAATCACGAGAAAAAAAGGAAGTACTTACCTGGCTGAAACACATTTTGAAGTCACCGATGGGTATGCATCGAATATAACTAAGGGAGTCAATCTTTCAACGGGCAAAGTGACCCGCCTGAAGAGTCATGACTACCATGTATGGATTGAGTGGATAATGCTGGTGATGGTTCGAGGCTATGTCCCCGAGCATGTCTGGCGAGTGCTTTCCGAGCTAAGCCATTTCTTCCGCACACTCTGTGCTAAAGAAGTAAGTAAAGACGTGATTGAAAAAATGCATAAGAAGGCACCGGAGTTGATAGTCAAGCTAGAGATGATCATTCCGCCAGGCTTCTTTACTCCGATGACACATCTCATTCTGCATCTTGCGAACGAGGTATTGTTGGGGGGGGGGGCTGTGCAGAATCGCTGGTAGTACGACCCTGAGAGACAAAACAAGCATCTCCGACAGAAATGTGGAAACAAAGCTAAGATTGAAACTTCCATAGCTAAGGCAGTTATCCTAGAGGAGGTGTCAGACCTCAGGACATCATACTATCCAGACCACGTTCCCCATCTACATAACAAGGTGCCTCGATACAATATAGAAGAGCCCAAGTATCAACCCAGGCTCCATCTATTCAACGTGCAAGGTGGGAGGGTTGGGGCCTCGAAATCTTATAACATGCCATGACAAGAGTGGGAGGACCTCATGTTCTATATCTTGCACAACATCAAGGAAGTTGAGGAAGTGTGGATGAGGTCATACCACTACACCATTCCTTTGTGTCTTCCACAACATCATGTTCTATGTTCACTTAGTCCTGGTCTAACACCACTTTTCTTATTTTAGTGATTTCGTTCAAGAGGAATGGACGGGAATGAATCCTCCTACTGAGGTGGAGGCACTTACTCTTCTCCGTCATGGAAACCCTGGACGTAAAAATTTTGTTGCTTGGTTCCTGGAGAAAGTAATTTTCCACATTCCCCCATCAAATACCTAGTTCAACATTTATTAGTTAACCGAACTAATGCACCCAACAATTTCAAATATACTTGTAGGGAAAAGATCCGAACATATCTATGGATGATGAATTGAGATGGGTTTCCATGGGTTTTGACCCTGCCATCATGACATGTAAAAAGTATGATGTGAATGGGTATCGCTTCCATATAGAGGAGCACCAGAATAGCCGGCCTGATCCCCAAACTATAAATACCGGAGTGTACACCCCCGGTCGAAATTCAGTAGACTACTACGGAAGGGTACAAAATATATACGAGATTAAATTCCACCATGGGTGCGAGACCCTAAGTTTACCTGTGTTCAAATGCCGATGGTTCGATCCGCGGGAGGGGGTAAAACATACGCCTTCATTGGTTTGTTCGAAGTTAAACCATCAACCGTCTATGCCGGAGCCGATCTCTTCATTGCGGCTACCCAAGCTACACAAGTATATCTGCCTTACCCATGCCAGAAAGAGTACCTAAAGGGTTGGGAAGTTGTGTTCAAGGTGTCGCCACATGGTAAGCTACCGGACCCTAATGAAGACGATTACTACAACATTGACCCCATGACATACGAGGGAGTGTTCTATCAAGAGCAACCTGATGATGATGATGTGGTTAGAAACGATGACGCTAGACCATTGGGTGATAATGATGTGTATCCAAACGACGACGATGCGGAATGATGGTGAGACCATTGTCAATGAAAATGACATACTTATGCTAGAAAAGTTAAACGAAGAAGCTGACGACGAGGAAGAGCCTCCACCTCCGTCAGACAACGAAGATGATATGATTGTAGTGATGATGAGACCGACCGAGAAAGAGGTTACAACAATGATGATTCGTATGGGTTCTAGCAGATGTACGTTTCAAGTCTTTTTTTTCTATAGTTTAGGAATATGCCTTTCATGCATTTTTATTAATGTGTTTATTATTCCTTATTGTTATGCCTTTTCCTTCATTTCATTAATTTACTAATTGCTTATTCTCTTTTCAATGCAGGTTCGTGGAACATCGGCAAGGGGAAGGCCGACGGCGTGGGTTTCCTACGCAAGGTCGTCGGCCTGCCTAGTCGGAGTGGTCGAGCACGTAATCCTCCCCCCGGCTACTTGACGATGACTCCTGATACGTCTCCAACGTATCTATAATTTTTTATTGTTCCATGCTATTATATTATCTGTTTTGGATGTTTAATGGGCTTTAATATGCTCTTTTATATTATTTTTGGGACTAACCTATTAACCGGAGGCCCAGTGCTAGTTTCAGTTTTTTTTGCCTATTTTAGTGTTTTGGAGATAAGGAAATCAAACGGAGTCCGAACGGAACGAAACTTTCGAGATAATCTTTCTTGGACTAGAGGCAATCCAGAAGACTTGGAGTTGAAGTCTGGAACTCCATGAGGTGGCCACGAGGCAGGAGGGCGCGCCCAGGGGGTAGGCGCGCCCCCCACCCTCGTGGGCCCCACGGAGCTCCGCCGACCTATTTCTTCAGCATATATATACCCTTATAACCTAAAATCATCAGGGGGAGCCACGAAACCAATTTTCCACCGCCGCAACTCTCTGTACCCGTGAGATCCCATCTTGGGGCCTTTTTCGACGCTCCGCCGGAGGGGGAATTGATCACGGAGGGCTTCTACATCAACACCATAGCCTCTCCGATGAAGCGTGAGTAGTTTACCACAGACCTTCGGGTCCATAGTTATTAGCTAGATGGCTTCTTCTCTCTCTTTGATTCTCAATACAAAGTTCTCCTCGATGTTCTTGGAGATCTATTCGATGTAATACTCTTTTGCGGTGTGTTTGCCGAGATCCGATGAATTGTGGATTTATGAACAAGTTTATCTATGAATATTATTTGGGTCTTCTCTACATTCTTATATGCATGATTTGATATATTTGCAAGTCACTTCGAATTATCGGTTTAGTTTGGCCTACTAGATTGATCTTTCTTGCAATGGGAGAAGTACTTAGCTTTGGGTTCAATCTTGCGGTGTGCTTTCCCAGTGACAGTAGGGGCAGCAAGGCACGTATTGTATTGTTGCCATCGAGGATAAAAAGATGGGGTTTATATCATATTGCTTGAGTTTATCCCTCTACATCATGTCATCTTGCTTAATACGTTACTCCGTTCTTATGAACTTAATACTCTAGATGCATGCTAGATAGCGGTTAATGTGTGGAGTAATAGTAGCAGATGCATAATTGTTTTGGTCTACTTGACACGGACGTGATGCCTATGTTCATGATCATTGCCTTAGATAACTTCATAATTATGCGCTTTTCTACCAATTGCTCGGCAGTAATTTGTTCACCCACCGTAATATTTGCTATCTTGAGAGAAGCCACTAGTGAAACCTATGACCCCCGGCTCTCTTTCATATTATATTGCATCTCTTTTATTTACATCGCATCTCGTTTACTATTTTGCTATCTTTACTTTTCCATCTATACAACAAAAATACCAAAATATTTATCTTACTATCTTTATGAGATCTCACTTTGGTGATTGGCCGTGAAGGGATTGACAACCCCTTTATCGTGTTGATTGCAAGGTTCTTGATTGTTTGTGCAGGTACTAGGTGACTTGTGCGTAGTCTCCTACTGGATTGATACCTTGGTTCTCAAAAACTGAGGGAAATACTTACGCTACTTTGCTGCATCACCCTTTCCTCTTCAAGGGAAAACCAACGCATGCTCAAGAGGTAGCAACTCCTCACAGGGAGGTCGAGAGAGAGGTGCCCATAGAGGAGGAGGGGGCGGGGGGAGAGCCCCTAGAGGGCGAGGTGGTGGGGGGAGAGCAACTACATGGGGTCACGGCTAGAAAGAGCGCACCCTCATCGACTTAGGGGTGTTGTCTTCGAGGCCGTCCTCTAGTGAGGTACCCTTTGACGAGGAGGAGGAGGCAGGCCAGGAAGAGGAGGAGGAGGAGGAGGAGGTGGAGGTTCAGGATGGGGCCGAGGAGGAGGTGGAGGAGGAGGTTGGGGAGGGGGGCGAGGAGGAGGTGGATGCAGGCGAGAAGGAGGGTGGTGACGGGGATGATGGTGGTGGCGGGGATGGGGTTGGCAACAAGGGGTGGCTGCGTGGTAACGCAAAGCTACCAAAGCAGATTCCTGCTACTAAGGAGCAGAAGTGGCTCATTGAGCCCACGGGGAAAGAGTAAGTGCCACTTTATAATAATTGCATTATTTTGCTTGTCACATGCTCATTCCGGTATTATTTATTTTGCTTGTCACATGATAATATTTCATTCTTTTGCAGCAACTGGATATATTCTAAAGGGGCCCGTATTCCCAACGGCCTCATCACCGTCTTGCTGAAGTTACACTAGCCGGGGCTGTACTGTCTGGATCCAGTCAGGCACCCGAGCCGTCAGGTTTTGGCCACGAGCTGGGACCACTGGGAAGCGGCCCTCCACGCGGACCATGAGACCCATGCCAAGGCCGTGATCACTACTTTCTGGGTGAGTTCTCTTCAGAAGCACAAGTCCATTCTAGTTTCATGAATGATTTAACTCATGGCTTCTTCCATTCTTGTTTTATGCATGATTGTAGAAATTCTATCGAGTTCTTCCGAAGCACAAGGACAGAGCCGACCAGATCATGCTGCGCCAATGCAAGAAGAAGGCCCGCCAGATGCAGTACGAGGTGCCGCTATGTGGCCATCTCGACATACTATCATGACGCTCTTGGTGTGAAGATGACCAAGGAAGAAGCACGGAGGATGGGCATTACCTTGGAGAGGCACGCGTACTTGGCGGTAAGTATAAAAGATTTTTCATTCCGTTGTTTGTGGTACATTTAGCCGTTTTGTGTTAACATGCCATTATTCTTTCATTATGTAGGTGTGTCCAAATTGGTGTTATGGAAAAGACGAGTCCTGGGCGGCATTGGTGGATCTTTGGTGTGATAATGGTGGAGCCTGGGCGGCTACGAGTCTCAAGAACAAGGCTAACCGAGGGACGGAGGGAGTACATGCTCAGGGAAACCGGAACCACTTTGTCCACAAGACAATAATGTATGACTAACCTCATTAAACATTCTTGTTCTTCTATTTACCGTCACTTTCTTATGTATGATTAACCTCTGTTTGGTGCTGCAGGAGGAGAAACTGAAGCGGCCGCTCTCACACATGGAGGCGTGGGAGATCGCCCACACGCAGAAGGACTCCAAGCCTGGCTCGCCCAAGTACTACGGCAAGAAGACCGCGCAGAGGAAGAAGGCCTACTCCGATGGGTATCTGAGGTTACATCCTGACACACCTGACCCCAATGCGGCGGATCTGGACGTGAGGGTGGTGGTGGGCATGGGGCCTAAGGAGCACGGTTGGGAGGCGGTTCTCGATGCTGTGATCACTCCTACTATCTCCTACACACAGCTCCGTCGGATCGACCCGAGCCTGAGCTAGCGCACGAGCACGCCCATGTCCAGTGCACAGTCACGGTCCCTCTTTCAGGAGAGGCAATCTGTAAGTATTTTCCCTCTTATCTTCATTGCTCACTTTATTTTCCGCATTTGGTAGTTTTATGAGTTTCATCATGTCATACCGTAGGCCTACATGGAGTACACACGCCAGGAGACCATGGCGTGGCACGAGAGCCTTTATGCATACCATGAGCAGAACAATCGCCAGATGCAGAACGCTCTTCAGGAAATGGCGGCCGGCAGGGTTCCTCAATTGCAACCAGCACCATCTCCTCCACCAAAACCAAGGCTGCTTACCTTTGAGGAGTTTGTGGCACAGAACACTGGCCCCTCACCGGTTAGTTCATCCCCAATCTATTCACCCAAAGCATATCATGCCTTTCAACACAGTCATATATTCCGTTAACATGTCTTTTCAACATCCAGGGAACCAGTGGATCAACCGTTGGTGGTGGTCTTCGCAGCGCTCCCGAGTCACGGAGCCCGACCACTCCGATCCACGGAGGCGGAGGCAGAGGTGGAGGTCGTCTTGGCGCTAGGGCTGCCGCTAGCAGTGACGACCTGGGCTTCGGCGGTCTTGGCGGTGACGACATCCGCGGTGCTCGACGTCCTGGCGCTTAAGCCTTTGGGTTACTTGGGTGTGGTGATGATGATAAACTTGTGGTCTTTGATGGTCCTTTAAATGACTTGTGTGCTTCCTTATATGCTGATGCTTTGTGATGATGCTTATGCTTATGTTTATGTTGATTGTGATGATGCTTATGCATATATTGTTGTGACGGTGCCGGATGATACTTACATGTGTTCTATATGTCTATTTCCATCATATATATCTACTGTATATTTGAATTGAATTGATCTGAAAACAAACAGAAAAAAGAGAAAATCAGATACAAACTATGCCGACGGCTAGGCCGTCAGCATAGTGCTGGCGTGAGCACCCAGTTGCTGACACGTGGCAGCTACGCCGACGGCTAGACCGTCGTCATAGAGGTGCCACGTGGCGCGCAGCCGTTGGTCAGCACTTGACGGCGGCCGCCGTTAGGCGGGGACGTTGCCAATAGCCTAGAGCGTCGGCATAGATGTACGGACACCGTAGGGATAGGACCTATGCCGACGGCCACCCGGGCTACGCCGACGGATATGTTGCCGACAGCCCTATGCCGACGGGGGCCGTCGGCATAGGCCTGTCCCGACGGGAATCAGGGCTATGCCGACGGTCAGGGCCGTCGGCATAGGGCGCGATTCTGGTAGTGCTGCACATCCACGACGAGCTCGCCATCGACGCGTCACAGATGCCAGCAAACCATATCATCCTGGATTTCAGATACTTGATGGCGAAGTTGATCAGTGGGTTGGAGAAGGACGCGACACAAGCGGCGCCGGCGGTAGTGGAAGCGAAGAAACTGCACCCTGGCAGCAGCGTCACCGAGCTGGTGGACGACAAGGTGCTGCCGTGCTGGTGGAGATCGTGTCCCCTCCCGAAGCAGGTCATGCATGCGCTATCGAGAACAAGGCCGAGCTGGTGCGCGGTGGCGAAGGCGTGCCCCGGCCGGCCGCGCAGATGTACCGCGTCCTCAACGGGCTGGACGTGATGGCATTCGTCCACGTCGAGGCCATGGCGCACTTCCTCTTCGTGCGCCGGCCGGGGTCCGCGTTCATCCAGACGGGACGGGACCGCGTGGTACATGGACCCCATGCTCACTCAGCGATCATCCGTTCGCCGTCAACGCAAAGGGCTACTAGGTCACCAAGGTTTTTCACTAAATAATGGGCTGTTCCGGTGACGGCTCCCAGTTAATTAGTGAAAAACGCGGATGAAAATCATCACAAACCGATGAACAACACACACGCCACCCCAAAAAGGGCCACCAGCCACGAACAAGCAAGTGCACCAGACCGAGGGGGCAAACCAAAAAGTGCCAGACACAATTTCAGTTGCAGTTGGGGCAAACTGAAAAGTCCCAGACAGAGTCACGCGCTCCACCAGACCAGACAGCGTGTCTGGTCACCCGGGCGATCGAAGCATCCAGAGGCGCGACCCACCAGACGGCAAGCGGTGTGCGTCTGATCCCACGGCCCAACTCGCTGCTGCTGTTTTTATCTCTCTCTATCTATCTCTATCTTTCTCTGTGTAATTCACAGGATCTAGTACCGTATAATATTGTACTTTTTTCGTTCGGAAATACTTATCCTAAAAATAGTTGTATCTGAACTTATTTTAGTTATAGATACATCTATTTTATCCATTTCTGGGACAAGTATTTTCGGACGGAGGGAGTAACTCCATAATCTCACCAGCTTTTCCCTCTCTGAAACCTCGCTTGTGTTACAACTCTGAATCGCGTACATGTGTGCTGCGAATTCGAGGCAAGTTCTCCTTGCATAATCCATTCAAGTTCCTGTCCTCTATTATATTTCATCTTCTGTTTCAGATAAAATCCCCTCTTGCTTACTCCATTTTTTAGCTACTGAATTATGCATTAGTAGCAGAGTTCCTTCACCCTGTTGCAGAGTAGTTTTGCTCCTCGGGGGAGGCCTACTCTACTTGAGCTAGCACATGAGGCTTCAGTTTGACAAGAGTTGTAAGTAGCTTCTGCTTATTTCAGGTAGCTCACTGGTAGTTAATGACAGCAAACCTGGCCATTGAACAACATGCAGATCTACATAGGGCTATGTTTGAATAATTTGGGCACATATTATATGAGTGTGGCGCCCATCAAATGGAGGAGGAGGTTGACAAGCACAAAAGGTACGTTCAATACATAGTACATACTGGGGCTGAGCGTCGACGACTCCAAAGTTCAAGAGTATAAAGCAACAGCACCGACAACACAACAGCATCCAAAGTTCAAGATCCAAAGTGCACCCACAACACAACAGCATCCAAAATGAACCGACAACACAACAGCATCCAAAGTTCAAGAGGCAAGTGCGACAACGAAAAATAAATAAGTCTTGCTGAGGGCACATCACAACGAACCCCTACATAAAACAGCAGCGCTAGTCAGTCTCTGGACGGGGCGGTGGAGTCAGGTGGAGCGGAGCTCGGCGATGATCCTGTCGATATTGCCTCCAAAGCTGTAAGAAGCCACACATTTTTATCGCGTCAGTAGTCGCTGGAAGGTATCATAAAAGGTAAACATGCTTGGAAATGCAGAAGATATCTATATATTGTCAATTTCACACATGGGCTTGCTTTGCAGCCATGTGCTGAAGGTACGTGTGACATTTTTACGTTTGATGTTTCAGAAACTGCCAAGAGTTTGAATTTTCAGTTGTGTATTGGCCTAACGAGACCTACATTTCGATGTTCATTACATGTGCTTGACTTCATCCGTGTGAAGGAAATTCTAGCTAAGCATATACCGTATAGTAAAACGGTGGACCAAAGATGCTCTGTTGGCACACCTTTCCCATTCTCAGAGGGATAACATGGATCGTAGCCTCTTCTCGTATGGACACTTAAGCATGTATATGCACGCAATGGAGTTGGTTTGACTCAGTGACACTAGTACCAATGCTTATGATCGGCTCATCGCCTTGTTCAATTCTAATATTGCGGAAATGCAACCATATGCTGAGGCAAGAGATGGACCAGAACTGGAAGATCGTCTAGCAGAAAATGGAGCAATGGTGCAGGTGGATAAAGAAGTAATACAGCGCAGCACTGAAGTTAAACCAGCACCTGCAGTTAGTGGTGACAACTTTTCAGTTTTTATGCATGGAAACAGGTTAGCTGGACTGTCGGCACCCGCAAAAAGGAAATAGACTGGGAGATCAACCGCAAGTAGGGACAAGGCCCCATACGAAATGCTTAGAATGAGGACAAGGTTCTGCACAATATGCCGACAAGACAATGACAAAGAAGCAAGCAGACTACCTGCCTGGGGAAATATTCTGAAGCAACCACGCAAACCTACTCGCTGCGAGTGTAGAGGATCAGTGGAGAAACAATTGTATAAACTGAGACTGCGTGCAGGGGCTTTAGTTTTACAAAGAGTCGGCACTGATGCCAAATAGTTAGACAGCAGGAATCGAATTCCCTCCAGTTGTGCATTGCAAAGGGTTCTTTGTTATCTTGTATGCTGAGTTGTTGGGCGTAATTCCAACCTGGGCAACCGAGTTGTTTATTGAAATTTGACAGCAATGGCATCCTGAAACTAACGTTTTAGAGTAAAAATACTTGCATGTGAACATGCTTGTGTTATTTGTGGACAAATAATTTGATGCTGGAATTTGCTCTGTATGGCTTAACAGGACTGATTTGGTACGTGTATTTTAGACTGAATGAGGGTTGATGAGCATCTAAATCTTCATGTCCTATTTGTACATGGCAGTGTCAGTCATGTGTGTTGTAGGCATAAATTGCTTAGGATCAAATCTGTGCCCTGTTCCGAATTATGAGCCAACGAACATTTTTTTAGGGCTAGACAACGAACAGTTGGCAGAGAGGAACGCACGGTATAAGGGTCAGAATTGGAAGAAGATGGACAAGCTCATTTAGTTTTACATCTGTCACGATAGAAAATGGACCAAAATAATAACATACTACCTTTCCTCCATTAGATCACCCGCTAGTACCCGCACATTAAAAATGCATATTAAGCAACATAAAAATGGCACTCTATTAATCAAGTCTAAGCTAAGCTCACAAATCGAGGTAAAAGACTAAGTCACTGCCACTCCACACACCTTCAATAGCCGTCGAGTACAAGATTATGATTGTCCATGACAAGACGAGACCAAGCGACAACTATCTCCACTTTGGAGCCGCCAACATGACACTTAAGCATAGTTGTTTGACACTGCTGGACAGGAAAGTCAACGTGATTTATTCGAGAGATACTGGGTTTGGACTTTGAGTATGCTCCTATGACAACTCGGAGTGTGCCCTGCAATCCCACTGACATCACATTTCTTGACAAACTAAGATACCCATCTAATCCAGCATGCATCCTTTCACCACTGCAGTCAAGCAAAACAACTTCCACGGCGCTTCCCAACATTGCTTCAACACGAAAAAAGAAGCAAGAAACTTTGCATCCATAGTTAAAAGACTCCCCTTCAACCACACGAACACCAACAATTGTGGCCTGGATTGATGGAGCAAATCGCTCAAGACTTATCTCTGCTGTACAACAGCGGCTATTGATCAGCATGATGTCATACTTCTTCATGGGGCGGTACCTTTGATAGGCAGTGAACAATGCTGTATCTTTGAACTGTGCTCCATATTTCAATTTTAATTCAATTTGAAAGAAAACAGGCTCGTCAGCCACAATAGCACGAGATGGGCCAGTCAAGTGCAAAAAGGGGTCCTGCACGCATAATTTTCATCATTGTCAAGCATAATTTTCATCATTCTCAGTGACACATCAAGCAAAATAACAACTAAAATGCAGTTCAGTTTAACTAGACATAGCCTAGCAGAGACATCACATGGCCATAATCTGGCAATAATATGAAGGAAAGAGTTCTCAAACAGATCATAGCCTAACAGAGAAAGCACATTGCCATAATTTGGCCAGAATATGAAGGAAAAGTTCCCAAATAGATCATAGCCTAACAGAGAAAGCACATGGCCATAATTTGGCCAAAATATGAAGGGAAGAGTTCCCAAACAGATCCTAGTAATCTTTGCTGCTATAATACAAAGTTTTGAATTTAGATTTACAACAAGCAGCTTCTGCTTTGTGTTTATAGTGTGCTTTCTTGAACACTGGCTACCGTACACTTGAACAAACAGACTAGTCAAAAAATAGACGAGAAGATAGACATTATACATACCTCTTGCTTAATTCTTTGGCAGTTTTCCCCTGAACGGCAGAAGAGAATGTTGCGGTTGTGGTCAAGATCGTCCCGTGCGGCGACCACGCCGTAGACATCAAGAGGCCAGCTCAGATTAGGATTGAGATCAACCAGTTTGATCGAGTATACTTGCAAGGCAGGGCCAGCTACGGAAGGGAACCGGAAGTTTTCGGGCGTGGAGGCCGTGAAGTGCATAGAACTCAATGTTGCTGCAGCACAAAGTAAAATGATCGCGGACTGCTAGAAATTATGCTACTAAATTTAGCAGATACAAATCTATGCGTATAAAATAACAATTTTTTTTTTTGCAGTGATATACAAAGACGGAGTTGCATTTATTAACCGGGCTCAACTAAAGAGAGTAGAAAACAATATTGCTTACTTATGTCATCAAATCCACCGTTTCTTCCGGTCCGGCTGCCCCACGTAGCCTCCCAGCCGTCACGGTCCAAACAATCTTCAACGTCCTTTTGAGCAGCAGATTTGTGGCTCTTTATAAGCTCCGATATGCCCACAAGCGCAGTGGATATGCGGCGCAGCTTTTCAACCTTGTCCGGTGAGATGGGGACTCTGAATGTTTTTAGAGTGGATGCGAGAGAGGTGAAGCAGAAGAGCAGCTGCTGCGTCTCGACCAAGAGAAAATCCATTACCTCCTCCCCAGTATTGCAACCTAGGTAAGGCAAATTCACCTCCTTGAGTTGTTGCGTGCGCATCTCCTTGAACTGGACGGACAAGCTGGAGATCTGCTCTTGAGAAACCTTCTTCTTTCCAGCAGGCAACAACCCCCTGGACGTGACCTCTCTCATCAGAAACGAGATCTCCCTCCTAAGCATCTCAAGGTGGCTAGAAAGAGCAACAACCGAGTCGTCGTGACCAATCTCCATGCCGCCGACGTCTCTCGCCGGCTCCTTGCTGGAATCCCTCCCCGTCCCCTTGCTGATTCCCAATTGGGGCTCCATACTTATGAGGGACCCCGAATATCTGTCCATCTCATCGCCAGAATCGGAATCGGGATACTTAATAATCTCCTCCCGGGACTTCCCCATCATCCTGAGGATATGTCGCTCGTCCGACAAGAATTGCTGCTGGATATCCAAGAGTTTCCTCTGCGTCGCCGGGTCCTTCGCTGCTTTCTTGCTCAGCCTCGTGACATTCTGCCGAGCCCTCCTGAAAATCTCGAGTTTCTCCATGAGTCCCCTCTTCTTCGTCCCCTTCCCGGACTCGCTCTCCGTCTCCTTCCCGAGTCCCCCCTCCATCTCCGTCCCCTTCCCGGACTCGCTCTCCGTCTTCTTGCCGGAATCCCCCTCCATCTCTTGCTGGAATCCCTCTCCGCCGCCTCCGGCCGTGGATCCCTGGTTTGTGTGTGTGTGTGTGTGGTTGAGAAGAGAAGAGATGGCTTCACCGCCGCCGCCGCTCGCCTGGTCTCATGTTTGGGGGGGTTGGTTTCAACTTTCGAGCAGAGCCAGAGAGAGACGGCAGGTGGGTGGTAGCGGCAGTTTTACATACCCCCGGCCGGGCCCGGGGTCTCACACTCAGCCACTACCACCGGCCCACTGGAAAGCTTTTTATAGAACGACTCTTAATCGGCCGATAAATATGCGAGTTTTCTTATTATATATTCCTATTATCATTATATATTCCGGCCTTTTTTCATCCCTCAAGGTTTCCGTGTCACGTACCTAGAACAAATATTTGCATTAGAGTCATCCGTGCATCATGTTCAAAATTCAGTTAAAATTGAATGAAGGACATTCAAGTCCTCAAAATTCAAATAAAGGGATAAAACTAAAAAAATGCATATTCAATGAAATTTGTCAAAACGAAAAGGGTTATTAGTCACATTTAAAACAATCATTTTTTGGCATTGAATTTAAATTAGCATTGTATTTGAATTGTGTTTATATCCATAATTAATTGAACATGAATTCAGAATCCGTGAAATATTTTATGCAGCGTCGGAAGGGTCCACAGAAGTCGCATAAAATTATTCAAAGGAATTTGGACTTAGTTTGACTTCAGTTTTGATTTTTTAAACAGTGGCAAAACTTTAAAACAGAAACTAAAGAATAAAGAAAAGTGAGGCAGAGACAACAGGAACCGGCCCACTGTTTAAAAATCATACATAATGTTTGCTGTTTGGAACCGATCGAGCAATCATACATAATGTTTTATTAATTTCCTAAAAAAATGTTTAATCCCCCCTGAAAAAACATAATGTTTAATCTAGCTAGCTAGCTAGCTAGCTTCTCTCAAAAGAAAAAAAACTAGCTTTTTGGAAAAGGGGGACTCCCCGGCCTCTCCATCAGAATGATGCATACGGCCACTTAGACAAATAAAATTGGTTCAACAATGTCGTAGAGTCGTAAAACAAAATAAAGTCGAGCTCACATAGACCTCGACGCGAAAACAGAAAAAGGCCATAAAGCCACAACCGGCTGGCAGAAATAAAGATAGGAAAACTAATTGCCTATCCTATTACATGACCGCCATCCAAACCGGTTGAAGATATCCCGCGCTACCATCTCCCACTGGACAGATCCAGTAACCAAACGCTCCCTGGCCTCCGTCGGAGTGAGTAGGGACCACATACGGATCAACGCCGTAGCACGGAATACAACCTGCAAAAAATGAATAGTAGTTATTCTGTTAAAAGCCAAATCATTTCTGCAGTTCCAAATTGCCCATAACAACGCACAAACTCCTACACGAATGTGTCTAGCTGTAACGGACTCTATCCCATCCAGCCACGTTCCAAATAACGACCCGACCGAACTCGGAGGAGTAATGTTAAAGGCAATTTGCACGGAGCGCCACAAAATTCTTGCCAACGGGCACTCAAAGAAGAGATGCTTGATGGTTTCATCCCGATCACAGAAACTACACCTAGTAGATCCTGTCCAATTGCGCTTAACCAAGTTGTCCTTTGTTAGAATGACCTGTTTATGGACAAACCACATAAACACTTTAATTTTCAAAGGAACTTTGACTTTCCAAACATGTTTGGAGCTACGAATGACACTCGAGTTAATAACATCGATGTACATCGACTTAACGGTAAATTGTCCAGAGCTAGTAAGTTTCCAACACAACTGATCGGGCTGATGATGTAGCTGAACCTCCATCAGTCTACGCACCAGATGAAGCCAAGCTTCCCATCTATTACCAACAAGCACCCTCCTAAACTGGATATTAAGGGGAGTGGCCTGCATAATCGTTGCCACTAGCGCATCACGGCGATGTACAATACGATACAGAGTTGGGTACTGTAATGACAAAGGTGTATCACCAAGCCAAGTGTCCTCCCAGAAGCGAGTATCGTTGCCATCTCCGACAATAAACTTTGTTCTATTAAAGAAGGCTGCCTTAACTCTCATAAGCCCCTTCCAAAATGGCGAATCAGTTGGTCTCACTGTCACCTGTGACAAAGTTTTGGATTGCAGATACTTGTTACGAAGAATCTATGCCCAAGTCGCATCAGTCTCAACTGATAGCTTATATAGCCACTTACTAAGCATGCATCTGTTCTTGACCTCAAGATTCTCGATACCCAACCCCCCCTGATCCTTAGGACGACAAATAATATCCCACGTGGCGAGTCTATACTTTCTCTTAAGATCATCACTCTGCCAAAAAAATCTTGATCGATAGAAGTCCAGCCTTTTCCTAACCCCAACTGGAACCTCAAAGAAAGATAGGAGGAACATCGGCATACTTGTGAGCACCGAATTAATAAGAATTAACCGGCCTCCATAAGACATAAGTTTGCCCTTCCAGCAACTAAGTTTCTTTTCGAACCGATCTTCGATACATTTCCACTCTCTGTTCGTGAGCTTACGATGATGAATGGGTATACCTAGGTAAGTAAAAGGTAAAGCCCCTAATTCACAACCAAACAATTGCCTATAAGCCTCTTGTTCCTCCTTGGCTCTACCAAAGCAGAACAACTCGCTTTTATGAAAGTTAATCTTTAAACCGGACAATTGTTCAAATAAACACAACACCAGCTTCATGTTTCTCGCTTTTGCCAAGTCATGCTCCATAAAGATGATTGTATCATCAGCGTACTGCAAAATGGACACACCCCCATCAACTAGGTTAGGCACCAAGCCACCTACCTGACCGACGTCCTTTGCCCTGCCTATGAGAATTGCCAACATATCGACCACAATGTTGAACAAAATAGGGGACATTGGATCTCCTTGCCTCAGGCCTTTGTGTGTCTGGAAATAATGCCCTATATCATCATTTACTTTAATTCCAACACTATCTTTTTGCGTAAAGGATTCTACCTGGCGTCGCCAAGCCTCATCAAAACCTTTCATGCGTAAAGCCTGTTGAAGGAATGGCCATTTGACTTTGTCATACGCTTTTTCGAAATCCACTTTGAAAACAACCCCATCCAGCTTTTTCGTGTGGATTTCATGGAGCGTTTCATGAAGGACCACAACCCCCCCAAGGATGTTCCTGTCCGGCATGAAGGCAGTTTGGGTAGGCTGCACAACAGCATGCGCGATCTGTGAGAGCCTATTGGTCCCGACCTTGGTGAAAATTTTGAAACTAACATTAAGAAGACAGATTGGCCTGAATTGCTCAATTCTCACAGCCTCTGTTTTCTTGGGAAGAAGGGTGATCGTTCCAAAATTTAGCTGAAAAAGATGAAGCTGTCCAGGAAACAGATCATTGAACAAAGGCAACAAATCCCCTTTAATGATATACCAGCATTTCTTATAGAACTTCGCTGGAAATCCATCTGGGCCCGGCGCTTTGTTATTTTCCATTTGCGAAACGGCCTCAAATACCTCTTTCTCGGAAAAAGGAGCCGTCAGAAAATCATTCTCCACAGCTGTGAGCTGAGGAACATCCTCAACCCTGGACTCATCCAGAGACACACAGTTATTTTCTGGAGGGCCAAACAACTGCTTATAGAACTTAGTTATGTACAATTTTAGGTTTTCCTGTCCTACAATTGTACCCTCATCTTGCTCAAGCTGAAAGATCATCTTCTTTCGATGCTTACCATTAGCAATCATGTGAAAGAATTCAGTGTTCGCGTCCCCCTGGACTACTCGCCGGACCTTGGCCCGCAACGCCCACTTCAACTCTTCTTCCCTAAGAAGTTCTTTCAGCCTCAATTCCGCGTCAAGCTTGGCATGAAGCTCCACGGCCGGCAGTATCGTGGTTTCTGTTTACATCCAGGGACTGAATAAGGGACAGAAGACTTTCCTTTTCAACCTTATAAATCCCGCTAAGATGCTTAGCCCATCCACGCAGGAAACTCCTCAAGTGCCTGATCTTATTCTGCCAGCGCTGAAGCGCAGTCTTTCCTCCTGAATCCTTAGCCCACTCTCTAGCCACGAGATCAAGGAAGCCTTCACGTTCAAACCAAGCCATCTCAAAGGAGAACACATTCTTGTTCCCCAAGTGGGAGGGCTCACCAGAGTCCACAAAAAGCGGCGTGTGGTCAGAGATACCACGGGACAAGGCCTGGACTGTTACTAGAGGAAACTTCTGTTCCCAATCGACACTGGCCAACACACGATCCAACTTCTCATACGTCGGATTTGGCAGCGCATTAGCCCAGGCGAATTTTCTGCCTGAGAGCTCAATTTCTCTCAGGTTCAAACTTTCAATGATAGTATTGAACATGAACGACCATCTGCCTTCAAAGTTATCATTGTTCTTATCCTCACGCCTTCTAATAATATTGAAATCACCCCCACCAGGAAAGGCAACTGCTCGGAACCACACATCCGAACGAGATCAGCCAAGAAATCAGGCTTGAGCTCGGGCTGCGCAGCCCCATAAACCGCAACCAGAGCCCAGTTAAACCCATCTTCCTTCGACCGCACCCGGAACTTGACTGCAAAGTCACCCATAACCACACTGCGAACCTCAAGCGTTTCGCACCTAACGCCGAGTAAGATTCCACCCGATCTCCCTCTCGGCGGCAAGCAATGCCAATCAAATTCTATACCCCCCAACAAAGAATTTAGAAATTGAGGCGCAAAATTATCTCTACACGTCTCCAATAGAGCGATAAAATCTAAATGATGCTCGACAGACGCCTCAGCAAGAAACCTTCTTTTAGCCAAGTCCCTTAGACCTCTGCTATTCCAAAAGATTCCTTTCATATTTCATCATGGAATTTTTTTGCCGAACGAATCCTAGCACTCCTACGCACTGCGGACAACGGGTATACCTTCCGTTTCCACTTGCACTTTGGGATAGCTTGACTCTGCAACTGGTCCTCACAACCAGTGTCAGAAGGGCGTGCCAAAACTATCTCAGTAGAATCATCCTCTACATCCGCCTCAGAACTAGGAGGCAAAAGATCCGCACAAAAATTGTCGAGCACCCTGACCCCGAGCGCATCAACCTCCGAATCACACATGGGTTTAACAGGCGCAATATTGCGAATCATCTCTAAGGCCCGCTCAGCCTCTAGATCAAGTAGATCATTAATAGAATTAGAAATTTCAGTGTCATTACTACCTAGAGAAACTCCTAATTGATTTGCATTATCAACAATCTCATCATTTGAAAAATGCAAAATGGAATTAGAAGTATTGACCGACATACCAGTAGTGACCTCTACATCACGAAGCTTGGCCGCCCTCATGGCACACCGTTGCTGAATGTCGTCCACATCCGGATGTGCCTAGAGACGGTCACTCACCCGGCGCCCCTCAGACATCGGATCCTGGATCCCACCAAACGCAATGACCTCCTCCCGAGAGATCGCGGTTGGGGTACGGCCTCCTGCCTCACCCCAACCCGCAGTCCGAGCGACCTGCAGGGGCTCCCCCACAGCCTCGCCAGTAGGAGGACGGGACGCCTGGCGCGCCCCACAAGACGGGGCCGTCAACGAGGATGGTGGAGGCAGAACATGTTGGGGAACGTAGCAGAAATTCAAAATTTTCTACGCATCACCAAGATCAATCTATGGAGTACTCTAGCAACGAGGGGAAGGGGAGTGCATCTACATACCCTTGTAGATCGCGAGCGGAAGCGTTCAAGAGAACGGGGTTGATGGAGTCGTACTCGTCGTGATCCAAATCACCGATGATCCTAGCGCCGAACGGACGGCACCTCCGCGTTCAACACACGTACGGAGCAGCGACGTCTCCTCCTTCTTGATCCAGCAAGGGGGGAGGAGAGGTTGATGGAGATCTAGCAGCACGACGGCGTGGTGGTGGAAGTAGCGGGATCCCGGCAGGGCTTCGCCAAGCGCAAGCGGGGAGGAAGAGGTGTCACGGGAGGGAGAGGGAGGCGCCAGGGCTTGGATATTGCTGCCCTCCCTCCCCCCCACTATATATAGGGCCAAGGGAGAGGGGGGGCAGCCTTGACCCTTCCTCTAAGGAAGGGTGCAGCCAGGGAGGAGTCCTTCCCCCCCAAGGCACCTCGGAGGTGCCTTCCCCCTTTAGGACTCTCCCTTTTTTCTTATCTCTTGGCGCATGGGCCTCTTGGGGCAGGTGCCCTTGGCCCATATAGGCCAAGGCGCACCCCCTACAGCCCATGTGCCCCCCCGGGGCTGGTGGACCCCCTTGGTGGACCCCCGGACCCCTTTCGGCACTCCCGGTACAATACCGATAAAGTGCGAAACTTTTCCGGCGACCAAAATAAGACTTCCCATATATAAATCTTTACCTCCGGACCATTCCGGAACTCCTCGTGATGTCCGGGATCTCATCCGGGACTCCGAACAACTTTCGGGTTACCGTATACTAATATCTCTACAACCCTAGCGTCACCGAACCTTAAGTGTGTAGACCCTACGGGTTCGGGAACCATGCAGACATGACCGAGACGTTCTCCGGCCAATAACCAACAGCGGGATCTGGATACCCATGTTGGCTCCCACATGTTCCACGATGATCTCATCGGATGAACCACGATGTTGAGGATTCAATCAATCCCGTATACAATTCCTTTTGTCCATCGGTATGTTACTTGCCCGAGATTCGATCGTCGGTATCCCTATACCTTGTTCAATCTCGTTACCGGCAAGTCTCTTTACTCGTTCCGTAACTCACATCATCCCGTGATCAACTCCTTGGTCACATTGTGCACATTATGATGATGTCCTACCGAGTGGGCCCAGAGATACCTCTCCGTTTACACGGAGTGACAAATCCCAGTCTCGATTCGTGCCAACCCAACAGACACTTTCGGAGATACCTGTAGTGCACCTTTATAGCCACCCAATTACGTTGTGACGTTTGGTACACCCAAAGCATTCCTACGGTATCCGGGAGTTGCACAATCTCATGGTCTAAGGAAATGATACTTGACATTAGAAAAGCTCTGAGCAAACGAACTACACGATCTTGTGCTAGGCTTAGGATTGGGTCTTGTCCATCACATCATTCTCCTAATGATCTGATCCCGTTATCAACGACATCCAATGTCCATGGTCAGGAAACCGTAACCATCTATTGATCAACGAGCTAGTCAACTAGAGGCTTACTAGGGACATGGTGTTGTCTATGTATCCACACATGTATCTGAGTTTCCTATCAATACAATTCTAGCATGGATAATAAACGATTATCACGAACAAGGAAATATAATAATAACCAATTTATTATTGCCTCTAGGGCATATTTCCAACAGTCTCCCACTTGCACTAGAGTCAATAATCTAGTTCACATCACCATGTGATTAACACTCATAGGTCACATCACCATGTGACCAACACCCAAGAGTTTACTAGAGTCAACAATCCAGTTCACATCACTATGTGATTAACACTCAATGAGTTCTGGTTTGATCATGTTATGCTTGTGAGAGAGGTTATTAGTCAACGGGTCTGAACCCTTCAGATCCGTGTGTGCTTTACGAATATCTATGTCATCTTGTGGATGCTACCACGCGCTATTTGGAGCTATTTCAAATAATTGCTCTACTATACGAATCCGGTTTAATACTCAGAGTCATCCGGATTAGTGTCAAAGTTCGCATCGACGTAACCCTTTACGACGAACTCCTTTTCACCTCCATAATCGAGAAAATCCTTAGTCCACTAGATACTAAGGATAAGTTCGACCGCTGTCATGTGATCCATTCCCGGATCACTATTGTACCCCTTGACCAACTCATGGCAAGGCACACTTCATGTGCGGTACACAACATAGCATACTGTAGAGCCTACGTCTAAAGCATAGGGGACGACCTTCGTCCTTTCTCTCTCTTCTGCTATGGTCAGGTCTTGAGTCTTACTCAATACTCACACCTTGTAACACAGCCAAGAACTCCTTCTTTGCTGATCTATTTTGAACTCTTTCAAAAACATGTCAAGGTGTGCGTTCCTTGAAAGTATCATCAGGCGTCTTGATCTATCTCTGTAGATCTTGATGCCCAATATGTCAGCAGCTTTATCCAGGTCTTCCTTTGAAAAACTCCTTTCAAACAACCCTTTATGCTTTCCAGAAATTTTACATCATTTCGGATCAACAATATGTCATTCACATATACTTATCAGAAATGTTGTAGCGCTCCCACTCACTTTATTGTAAATACAAGTTTCTAACAAACTTTGTATAAACCCAAAAACTTTGATCACTCCATCAAAGCGTATATTCTGACTCCGAGATGCTTGCTCTAGTCCATGGAAGGATCGCTGGAGCTAGCATACCTTTTAGCATCCTTAGGATCGACTAAACCTTTCTGATTGTATCACATACAACCTTTCCTCACGAAAACTGGTAAGGAAACTTGTTTTGACATCCATCTGCCAGATTTCATAAATGCAGCTAATGCTAACATGATTCTGACGGACTTAAGCATCGCTACGGATGAGAAAATCTCATCGTAGTCAACTCCTTGAACTTGTGGAAATACTCTTTGCCACAAGTCGAGCTTCATAGACGGTAACATTACCGTCCACGTTCGTGTTCTTCTTAAAGATCCATTTATCTCGGATTTCATGGCTTCTAAACATTTGTCGGAATATGGGCCCACCATCGCTTCTCCATAGCTCATAGGTTCATCGTTGTCCAACAACGTGACTTCCAAGACAGGATCACGTACTACTCTGAAGTATTACGCATCCTCGTCGTCCTACGAGGTTTGGTAGTGACTTGATCCGAAGTTTCATGATCACCATCATAAGCTTCCACTTCAATTGGTGTAGGTGCCACAGGAACAACTTCCTGTGCCCTGCTACACACTAGTTGAAGTGACGGTTCAATAACCTTATCAAGTCTCCACCATCCTCCCACTCAATTCTTTCGAGAGAAACTTTTCCTCGAGAAAGGACCCGTTTCTAGAAGCAATTACTTTTGCTTCCAGATCTGAAATAGGAGGTATACCCAACTGTTTTGGGTTTTCTATGAAGATGCATTTATCCGCTTTGGGTTCGAGCTTATCAGCCTGAAACTTTTTCACATAAGCATCGCAGCCCCAAACTTTTAAGAAACGACAACTTAGGTTTCTCTAAACGGTGTCGTCTCAACGGAATTGCGTGGTGCCCCTTTTAAAGTGAATGCGGTTGTCTCTAATGCCTAACCCATAAACGATAGTGGTAATTCGATAAGAGACATCATGGTATGCACCATATCCAATAGGGTGCAGTTATGATGTTCGGACACACCATCACACTATGGTGTTCCAGGCGGTATTAATTGTGAAACACTTTCCACAATGTCTTAGTTGTGTGCCAAACTCGTAACTCAGATACTCATCTCTATGATCATATCACAGACATTTTATCCTCTTGTCACTACGATCTTCAACTTCACTCTGAAATTACTTGAACCTTTCAATAATTCAGACTTGTGTTTTATCAAGTAAATACACTCAGCATCTACTCAAATCATCTGTGAAGTAAGAACATAACGATATCCACTGCATGCCTCAGCACTCATTGGACTGCATACATCAAAATGTATTACTTCCAATAAATTGCTCTCTTGTTCCATCTTACTGAAAACGAGGCCTTTTAGTCATCTTGCCCATGTGGTATGATTTGCATGTCTCAAGTGATTCAAAATCAAGTGAGTACAAACGATCCATCTGCATGGAGTTTCTTCATGCATATATACCAATAGACATGGTTCGCATGTCTCAATCTTTTCAAAAACGAGTGAGTCCAAAGATCCATCTACATGGAGCTTCTTCATGCGTTCTACACCAATATGACTCAAGTGGCAGTGCCACAAGTATGTGGTACTATCATTACTATTTTATATCTTTTGGCACGAACATGTGTATCACTGCGATCGAGATTCATTTTAGGTGCAAGACCATTGAAGGTATTATTCAAATAAACAGAGTAACCATTATTCTCCTTAAATGAATAACCGTATTGCGATAAACATAATCCAATCATGCTCAACGCAAACACCAAATCTCGATGGTAGAGGGAGCATGCGATGCTTGATCACATCAACCTTGGAAACACTTCCAACACATATCGTCATCTCACCTTTAGCTAGTCTCCGTTTATTCCGCAGCTTTTATTTCGAGTTACTAACACTTAGCAACCGAACCGGTATCTAATACCCTGGTGCTGCTAGGAGTACTAGTAAAGTACACATTCATATAATGTATATCCAATATACTTCTGTCGACCTTGTCTGCCTTCTCATCTACCAAGTATCTAGGGTAGTTCGGCTTTAGTGACCGTTCCCCTCATTACAGAAGCACTTAGTCTCGGGTTTGGGTTCAACCTTGGGATTCTTCACTAGAGCAGCAAACGATTTGCTGTTTCATGAAGTATCCCTTTTGCCCTTGCCCTTGTAGAAACTAGTGGTTTTACTAACCATCAACAATTGATGCTCCTTCTTGATTTCTACTTTCGCGGTGTCAAACATCGCGAATAGCTCAAGGATCATCATAACTATCCCTGATATGTTATAGTTCATCACGAAGCTCTACTAGCTTGGTGGCAGTGACTATGGAGAACCATCACTATCTCATCTGGGAGATTAACTCCCACTCGATTCAAGTGATTGTAGTACTCAGACAATCTGAGCACATGCTCAATGATTGAGCTTTTCTCCCTTAGTTTGCAGGCTTAAGAAACTTGCCAGAGGTCTCATACCTCTTGACGTGGGCACTAGTCTGAAATCCCAATTTCAGTCTTCGGAACATCTCATATGTTCTGCGACGTTTCAAAAAACGTCTCTTGTGCCACAATTCTAAACCGTTAGCATTACGCACTGAACTATCACGTAGTCATCAAAACGTGTATGTCAGATGTTTCGTAACATCTACAGACGACGCTGAGGTTCAGCACACCGAGCGGTGCATTAAGGACATAAGCCTTCTGTGCAGCAATGAGGACAATCCTCAGTTTACGGACCTAGTCCGCATAATTGCTACTACCAACTTTCAACTAAATTTTCTCTAGGAACATATCTTAAACAGTAGAACTAAAGCGCAAGCTATGACATAATTTGCAAAGACCTTTTTGACTATGTTCATTATAATGAAGTTGATCTGATTATGAACTCCCACTCAGATAGACATCCCTCTAGTCATCTAAGTGATACATGATCCGAGTCAAACTAGGCCGTGTCCGATCATCACGTGAGATGGACTAGTCATCATCGGTGAACATCTCCATGTTGATCGTATCTGCTATACGACTCATGTTCGACCTTTCGGTCTCTTGTGTTCCGAGGCCATGTCTGTACATGCTAGGCTCGTCAAGTCAACCTAAGTGTTTCGCATGTGTTCCGAGGCCATGTCTGTACATGCTAGGCTCGTCAACACCCGTTGTATTCGAACGTTAGAATCTATCACACCCGATCATCACGTGGTGCTTCGAAACAACGAACCTTCGCAACGGTGCACAGTTAGGGGGAACACGTCTCTTGAAATTTTAGTGAGGGATCATCTTATTTATGCTACCGTCGTTCTAAGCAAATAAGATGTAAACATGAAATACATCACATGCAAATCATAAAGTGACATGATATGGCCAATATCATCTTGCGCCTTTTGATCTCCATCTTCGAGGCGCGGCATGATCACCTTTGTCACCGGCATGACACCATGATCTCCATCATCATGATCTCCATCATCGTGTCTTCATGAAGTTGTCTCGCCAACTATTACTTCTACTACTATGGCTAATGGTTAGCAATAAAGTAAAGTAATTACATGGCGTTTTCATTGACACGCAGGTCATACAATAAATTAAGACAACTCCTATGGCTCCTGCCGGTTGTCATACTCATCGACATGCAAGTCGTGATTCCTATTACAAGAACATGATCAATCTCATACATCACATATATCATTCATCACATCCTTTTGGCCATATCACATCACATAGCATACCCTGCAAAAACAAGTTAGACGTCCTCTAATTGTTGTTGCATGTTTAACGTGGCTGCTATGGGATTCTAGCAAGAACGTTTCTTACCTACGCAAAAGCCACAACGTGATATGCCAATTTCTATTTACCCTTCATAAGGACCCTTTTCATCAAATCCAATCCGACTAAAGTGGGAGAGACAGACACCCGCTAGCCACCTTATGCAACTAGTGCATGTCAGTCGGTGGAACCTGTCTCACGTAAGAGTACGTGTAAGGTCGGTCCGGGCCGCTTCATCCCACAATGCCGCCGAAACAAGATAAGACTAGTAGCGGCAAGAAGAATTGGCAACATCTACGCCCACAACTACTTTGTGTTCTACTCGTGCATAGAAACTACGCATAGACCTAGCTCATGATGCCACTGTTGGGGAACGTAGCAGAAATTCAAAATTTTCTACGCATCACCAAGATCAATCTATGGAGTACTCTAGCAATGAGGGGAAGGGGAGTGCATTTACATACCCTTGTAGATCGCGAGCGGAAGCGTTCAAGAGAACGGGGTTGATGGAGTCGTACTCGTCGTGATCCAAATCACCGATGATCCTAGCGCCGAACGGACGGCACCTCCGCGTTCAACACACGTACGGAGCAGCGACGTCTCCTCCTTCTTGATCCAGCAAGGGGGGAGGAGAGGTTGATGGAGTTCCAGCAGCACGACGGCGTGGTGGTGGAAGTAGCGGGATCCCTGCAGGGCTTCGCCAAGCGCAAGCAGGGAGGAAGAGGTGTCACGGGAGGGAGAGGGAGGCGCCAGGGCTTGTATATTGCTGCCCTCCCTCCCCCCCACTATATATAGGGCCAAGGGAGAGGGGGGGCGCAGCCTTGACCCTTCCTCCAAGGAAGGGTGCGGCCAGGGAGGAGTCCTTCCCCCCCAAGGCACCTCGGAGGTGCCTTCCCCCTTTAGGACTCTCCCTTTTTTCTTATCTCTTGGCGCATGGGCCTCTTGGGGCTGGTGCCCTTGGCCCATATAGGCCAAGGAGCACCCCCTACAGCCCATGTGCCCCCCCGGGGCTGGTGGACCCCCTTGGTGGACCCCCGGACCCCTTTCGGCACTCCCGGTACAATACTGATAAAGTGCGAAACTTTTCCGGCGACCAAAATAAGACTTCCCATATATAAATCTTTACCTCCGGACCATTCCGGAACTCCTCGTGACGTCCGGGATCTCATCCGGGACTCCGAACAACTTTCGGGTTACCGCATACTAATATCTCTATAACCCTAGCGTCACCGAACCTTAAGTGTGTAGACCCTACGGGTTCGGGAACCATGCAGACATGACCGAGACGTTCTCCGGCCAATAACCAACAGCGGGATCTGGATACCCATGTTGGCTCCCACATGTTCCACGATGATCTCATCGGATGAACCACGATGTTGAGGATTCAATCAATCCCGTATACAATTCCCTTTGTCCATCGGTATGTTACTTGCCCGAGATTCGATCGTCGGTATCCCTATACCTTGTTCAATCTCGTTACCGGCAAGTCTCTTTACTCGTTCCGTAACTCACATCATCCCGTGATCAACTCCTTGGTCACATTGTGCACATTATGATGATGTCCTACCGAGTGGGCCCAGAGATACCTCTCCGTTTACACGGAGTGACAAATCCCAGTCTCGATTCGTGCCAACCCAACAGACACTTTCGGAGATACCTGTAGTGCACCTTTATAGCCACCCAGTTACGTTGTGACGTTTGGTACACCCAAAGCATTCCTACGGTATCCGGGAGTTGCACAATCTCATGGTCTAAGGAAATGATAATTGACATTAGAAAAGCTCTGAGCAAACGAACTACACGATCTTGTGCTAGGCTTAGGATTGGGTCTTGTCCATCACATCATTCTCCTAATGATCTGATCCCGTTATCAACGACATCCAATGTCCATGGTCAGGAAACCGTAACCATCTATTGATCAACGAGCTAGTCAACTAGAGGCTTACTAGGGACATGGTGTTGTCTATGTATCCACACATGTATCTGAGTTTCCTATCAATACAATTCTAGCATGGATAATAAACGATTATCACGAACAATCACGAACAAGGAAATATAATAATAACCAATTTATTATTGCCTCTAGGGCATATTTCCAACAGAACAAGGGCCGCCCGCCCTAGCTGTTGGAAATATGCCCTAGAGGCAATAATAAATAGGTTATTATTATATTTCCTTGTTCATGATAATCGTTTATTATCCATGCTAGAATTGTATTGATAGGAAACTCAGATACATGTGTGGATACATAGACAACACCATGTCCCTAGTAAGCCTCTAGTTGACTAGCTCGTTGATCAATAGATGGTTACGGTTTCCTGACCATGGACATTGGATGTCGTTGATAACGGGATCACATCATTAGGAGAATGATGTGATGGACGAGACCCAATCCTAAGCCTAGCACAAGATCGTGTAGTTCGTTTGCTCAGAGCTTTTCTAATGTCAAGTATCAGTTCCTTAGACCATGAGATTGTGCAACTCCCGGATACCGTAGGAATGCTTTGGGTGTACCAAACGTCACAACGTAACTGGGTGGCTATACAGGTGCACTACATGTATCTCCGAAAGTGTCTGTTGGGTTGGCACGAATCGAGACTGGGATTTGTCACTCCGTGTAAACGGAGAGGTATCTCTGGGCCCACTCGGTAGGACATCATCATAATGTGCACAATGTGACCAAGGAGTTGATCACGGGATGATGTGAGTTACGGAACGAGTAAGAGACTTGCCGGTAACGAGATTGAACAAGGTATAGGGATACCGACGATCGAATCTCGGGCAAGTAACATACCGATGGACAAAGGGAATTGTATACGGGATTGATTGAATCCCCGACATCGTGGTTCATCCGATGAGATCATCGTGGAACATGTGGGAGCCAACATGGGTATCCAGATCCCGCTGTTGGTTATTGACCAGAGAACGTCTCGGTCATGTCTGCATGGTTCCCGAACCCGTAGGGTCTACACGCTTAAGGTTCGATGACGCTAGGGTTATAGGGAAAGTATGTACGTGGTTACCGAATGTTGTTCGGAGTCCCGGATGAGATCCCGGACGTCACGAGGAGTTCCGTAATGGTCCGGAGGTAAAGATTTATATATGGGAAGTCCTGTTTTGGTCACCGGAAAAGTTTCGGGTGAAATCGGTAATGTACCGGGACCACCGGGAGGGTCCCGGGGGTCCACCAAGTGGGGCCACCAGCCCCAGAAGGCTGCGTGGGCCAAGTGTGGGAGGGGACCAGCCCTAGGTGGGCTGGTGCGCCCCCCCCCCACCAAGGCCCAAGGTGCATGGGAGAGTGGGAGGGGGCAAACCCTAGGTCCAGATGGGCCTTAGGGCCCATATAGTGGGGCGCCCCCCCTCCTCCCCTTGGCCGCCCTCCTTGATGGGATCTAGGGCTGGCCGCCTCCTCTTGGGGGTGGAAATCCTAAGGGGGGCGCAGCCCCCTTCCCCCCTATATATAGTTGAGGTTTGGGCTGCCCAAGACACATGAGAACGTCTCCTTTTTGGCGCAGCCCTACCCCTCTTCCTCCTCCTCCTCTCCCGCGGTGCTTGGCGAAGCCTTGCGGGATTGCCACGCTCCTCCACCACCACCATGCCGTCGTGTTGCTGCTGGATGGAGTCTTCCCCAACCTCTCCCTCTCTCCTTGCTGGATCAAGGCGTGGGAGACGTCACCGGGCTGCACGTGTGTTGAACGCGGAGGCACCGTTCTTCGGTGCTTAGATCGGAATCAACTGCAATCTGAATCGCTACGAGTACGACTCCCTCATCCGCGTTCTTTCAACGCTTCCGCATCGCGATCTACAATGGTATGTAGATGCACTCTCCTTCCCTCTCGTTGCTAGTAAACTCCATAGATTGATCTTGGTGATGCGTAGAAAATTTTGAATTTCTGCTACGTTACCCAACAGTGGCATCATGAGCTAGGTCTATGCGTAGTTTCTATGCACGATTAGAACACAAAGTAGTTGTGGGCGTCGATTTTGCCAATTCTTCTTGCCGCTACTAGTCTTATCTTGTTTCGGCGGCATTGTGGGATGAAGCGGCCCGGACCGACCTTACACGTACGCTTACGTGAGACAGGTTCCACCGACTGACATGCACTAGTTGCATAAGGTGGCTAGCGGGTGTCTGTCTCTCCCACTTTAGTCGGAACGGATTCGATGAAAAGGGTCCTTATGAAGGGTAAATAGAAATTGGCATATCACGTTGTGGTTTTACGTAGGTAAGAAACGTTCTTGCTAGAAACCTATACAAGCCACGTAAAAACTTGCAACAACAATTAGAGGACGTCTAACTTGTTTTTGCAGCATGTGCTATGTGATGTGATATGGCCAGAAGATATGATGAATGATATATGTGATGTATGAGATTGATCATATTCTTGTAATAGGGATCACGACTTGCATGTCGATGAGTATGACAACCGGCAGGAGCCATAGGAGTTGTCTTTATTTTTTGTATGACCTGCGTGTCATTGAATAACGCCATGTAAGTTACTTTACTTTATTGCTAAGCGCGTTAGCCATAGAAGTAGAAGTAACCGTTGGCGTGACAACTTCAAGAAGACACAATGATGGAGATCATGATGATGGAGATCATGGTGTCATGCCGGTGACAAAGATGATCATGGTGCCCCGAAGATGGAGATCAAAGGAGCAAAATGATATTGGCCATATCATGTCACTATTTGATTGCATGTGATGTTTATCATGTTATGCATCTTATTTGCTTAGAACGACGGTAGTAAGTAAGATGATCCCTCACTAAAATTTCAAGAGACGTGTTCCCCCTAACTGTGCACCGTTGCGAAGGTTCGTTGTTTCGAAGCACCACGTGATGATCGGGTGTGATAGATTCTAACGTTCGAATACAACGGGTGTTGACGAGCCTAGCATGTACAGACATGGCCTCGGAACACATGCGAAACACTTAGGTTGACTTGACGAGCCTAGCATGTACAGACATGGCCTCGGAACACAAGAGATCGAAAGTTCGAACATGAGTCGTATAGTAGATGCGATCAACATGGAGATGTTCACCGATGATGACTAGTCCGTCTCACGTGATGATCGGACACGGCCTAGTTTGACTCGGATCATGTATCACTTAGATGACTAGAGGGATGTCTATCTAAGTGGTAGTTCAATAATCAGATGAACTTCATTATCATGAACATAGTCAAAAGGTCTTTACAAATTATGTCATACGCTTTAGTTCTACTGTTTAAGATATGTTCCTAGAGAAAATTTAGTTGAAAGTTGGTAGTAGCAATTATGCGGACTGGGTCCGTAAACTGAGGATTGTCCTCATTGCTGCACAGAAGGCTTATGTCCTTAATGCACCGCTCGGTGTGCTGAACCTCAGCGTCGTCTGTAGATGTTGCGAAACATCTGACATACACGTTTTGATGACTACGTGATAGTTCAGTGCGTATTGCTAACGGTTTAGAATTGAGGCACCAAAGACGTTTTTGAAACGTCGCAGAACATATGAGATGTTTCGAAGATTGAAATTGGGATTTCAGACTAGTGCCCACGTCAAGAGGTATGAGACCTCTGACAAGTTTCTTAAGCCTGCAGACTAAGGGAGAAAAGCTCAATCGTTGAGCATGTGCTCAGATTGTCTGAGTGCCACAATCGCTTGAATCGAGTGGGAGTTTATCTTCCAGATGAGATAGTGATGGTTCTCCATAGTCACTACCACCAAGCTATTAGAGCTTCGTGATGAACTATAACATATCAGGGATAGACATGATGATCCTTGAGCAACTCGCGATGTTTGACACCGCGAAAGTAGAAATCAAGTAGGAGCATCAATTGTTGATGGTTAGTAAAACCACTAGTTTCAAGAAGGGCAAGGGAAAGAAGGGATACTTCATGAAACGGCAAATCAGTTGCTGCTCTAGTGAAGAAACCCAAGGTTGAACCCAAACCCGAGACTAAGTGCTTCTGTAATGAGGGGAACGGTCACTAAAGCGGAACTACCCTAGACACTTGGTAGATGAGAAGGCAGGCAAGGTCGACAGAAGTATATTGGATATACATTATATGAATGTGTACTTTACTAGTACTCCTAGCAGCACCAGGGTATTAGATACCGGTTCGGTTGCTAAGTGTTAGTAACTCGAAATAAAAGCTGTGGAATAAACGGAGACTAGCTAAAGGTGAGATGACGATATGTGTTGGAAATGTTTCCAAGGTTGATGTGATCAAGCATCGCATGCTCCCTCTACCATCGAGATTTGGTGTTTGCGTTGAGCATGATTGGATTATGTTTATCGCAATACGGTTATTCATTTAAGGAGAATAATGGTTACTCTGTTTATTTGAATAATACCTTCAATGGTCTTGCACCTAAAATGAATCTCGATCGTAGTGATACACATGTTCATGCCAAAAGTAATGATAGTACCACATACTTGTGGCACTGCTATTTGCGTTATATTGGGATAAAACGCATGAAGAAGCTCCATGTAGATGGATCTTTGGACTCAGTCGTTTTTGAAAAGACTGAGACATGCGAACCATGTCTATTGGTATATATGCATGAAGAAACTCCATGCACATGGATCGTTTGGACTCACATGATTTCGAATCACTTGAGACATGCAAATCATACCACATGGGCAAGTGACTGAAAGTCCTCGTTTTTCAGTAAGATGGAACAAGAGAGCAACTTATTGGAAGTAATACATTTTTTATGTATGCAGTCCAATGAGTGCTAAGGCATGCAGTGGATATCGTTATGTTCTTACTTCACAGATGATTTGAGTAGATGCTGAGTGTATTTACTTGATGAAACACAAGTCTGAATTATTGAAAGGTTCAAGTAATTTCAGAGTGAAGTTGAAGATCGTCGTGACAAGAGGATAAAATGTCTGTGATATGATCATAGAGATGAGTATCTGAGTTACGAGTTTGGCACACAATTAAGACATTGTGGAAAGTGTTTCACAAGTAATACCGCCTGGAACACCATAGTGTGATGGTGTGTCCGAACAACATAACTGCACCCTATTGGATATGGTGCATACCATGATGTTTCTTATCGAATTACCATTATCGTTTATGGGTTAGGCATTAGAGACAACCGAATTCACTTGAAAAGGGGCACCACGCCATTCCGTTGAGACGACACCGTTTAGAGAAACCTAAGTTGTCGTTTCTTAAAAGTTTGGGGCTGCGATGCTTATGTGAAAAAGTTTCAGGCTGATAAGCTCGAACCCAAAGCGGATAAATGCATCTTCATAGAATACCCAAAACAGTTGGTTATACCTCCTATTTCAGATCTGGAAGCAAAAGTAATTGCTTCTAGAAACAGGTCCTTTCTCGAGGAAAAGTTTCTCTCGAAAGAATTGAGTGGGAGGATGGTGGAGACTTGATAAGGTTATTGAACCGTCACTTCAACTAGTGTGTAGTAGGGCACAGGAAGTTGTTCGTGAGGCACCTACACCAATTGAAGTGGAAGCTTATGATAGTGATCATGAAACTTCGGATCAAGTCACTACCAAACCTCGTAGGACGACGAGGATGCGTGCTACTTCAGAGTGGTACGTGATCCTGTCTGAGATATCATGTTGTTGGACAATACTGAACCTACGAGCTATGGAGAAGCGATGGTGGGCCCATATTCCGACAAATGGTTGGAAGCCATAAAATCCGAGAGGATCCATGTATGAAAACAAAGTATAGACTTTGAGAGTACTACTTGATGGTCATAAGGCTGTTGAGGTAAATGGATCTTTAAGAAGAAGACGGACATGGACGGTAATGTTACCGTCTATGAAGCTCGACTTGTGGCAAAGAGTATTTCCACAAGTTCAAGGAGTTGACTACGATGAGATTTTCTCATCCGTAGCGGTGCTTAAGTCCGTCGGAATCATGTTAGCATTAGCTGCATTTATGAAATCTGGCAGATGGATGTCAAAACAAGTTTCCTTACCAGTTTTCGTAAGGAAAGGTTGTATGTGATACAATCAGAAAGGTTTAGTCGATCCTAAGGATGCTAAAAGGTATGCTAGCTCCAGCGATCCTTCCATGGACTAGAGCAAGCATCTCGAAGTCAGAATATACGCTTTGATGGAGTGATCAAAGATTTTGGATTTATACAAAGTTTATGAGAAACTTGTATTTCCAATAAAGTGAGCGGGAGCGCTACAACATTTCTGATAAGTATATGTGAATGACATATTGTTGATCCGAAATGATGTAAGATTTCTAGAAAGCATAAAGGGTTGTTTGAAAGGAGTTTTTCAAAGGAAGACCTGGATAAAAGCTGCTTACATATTGGGCATCAAGATCTATAGAGATAGATCAAGACGCCCGATGATACTTTCAAAGAACGCACACCTTGACATGATTTTGAAAGAGTTCAAAATGGATCAGCAAAGAAGGAGTTCTTGGCTGTGTTACAAGGTGTGAGTGTTGAGTAAGACTCAAGACCCGACCACAGCAGAAGAGAGAGAAAGGACGAAGGTCGTCCCCTATGCTTTAGACGTAGGCTCTACAGTATGCTATGCTGTGTACCGCACATGAAGTGTGCCTTGCCATGAGTTGGTCAAGGGGTACAATAGTGATCCGGGAATGGATCACATGACAGCGGTCGAACTTATCCTTAGTATCTAGTGGACTAAGGATTTTCTCGATTATGGAGGTGAAAAGGAGTTCGTCGTAAAGGGTTACGTCGATGCGAACTTTGACACTAATCCGGATGGCTCTGAGTAGTAAACCGGATTCGTATAGTAGAACAATTATTTGAAATGGCTCCAAATAGCGCGTGGTAGCATCCACAAGATGACATAGATATTCATAAAGCACACACAGATCTGAAAGGTTCAGACCCGTTGACTAATAACCTCTCTCACAAGCATAACATGATCAAACCAGAACTCATTGAGTGTTAATCACATAGTGATGTGAACTAGATTGTTGACTCTAGTAAACTCTTTGGATGTTGGTCACATGGTGATGTGACCTGTCAGTGTTAATCACATGGTGATGTGAACTAGATTATTGACTCTAGTGCAAGTGGGAGACTGTTGGAAATATGCCCTAGAGGCAATAATAAATTGGTTATTATTATATTTCCTTGTTCATGATAATCGTTTATTATCCATGCTAGAATTGTATTGATAGGAAACTCAGATACATGTGTGGATACATAGACAACACCATGTCCCTAGTAAGCCTCTAGTTGACTAGCTCGTTGATCAATAGATTGTTACGGTTTCCTGACCATGGACATTGGATGTCGTTGATAACGGGATCACATCATTAGGAGAATGATGTGATGGACAAGACCCAATCCTAAGCCTAGCACAAGATCGTGTAGTTCGTTTGCTAAGAGCTTTTCTAATGTCAAGTATCATTTCCTTAGACCATGAGATTGTGCAACTCCCGGATACCGTAGGAATGCTTTGGGTGTACCAAACGCCACAACGTAACTGGGTGGCTATAAAGGTGCACTACAGGTATCTCCGAAAGTGTCTGTTGGGTTGGCACGAATCGAGACTGGGATTTGTCACTCCGTGTAAACGGAGAGGTATCTCTGGGCCCACTCGGTAGGACATCATCATAATGTGCACAATGTGACCAAGGAGTTGATCACGGGATGATGTGTTACGGAACGAGTAAAGAGACTTGCCGGTAACGAGATTGAACAAGGTATCGGGATACCGACGATCGAATCTCGGGCAAGTAGCATACCGATAGACAAAGGGAATTGTATACGGGATTGATTGAATCCCCGACATCGTGGTTCATCCGATGAGATCATCGTGGAACATGTGGGAGCCAACATGGGTATCCAGATCCCGCTGTTGGTTATTGACCGGAGAACGTCTCGGTCATGTCTGCATGGTTCCCGAACCCGTAGGGTCTACACGCTTAAGGTTCGATGACGCTAGGGTTATAGGGAAAGTATGTACGTGGTTACCGAATGTTGTTCGGAGTCCTGGATGAGATCCCGGACGTCACGAGGAGTTCCGGAATGGTCCGGAGGTAAAGATTTATATATGGGAAGTCCTGTTTTGGTCACCGGAAAAGTTTCGGGTGAAATCGGTAATGTACCGGGACCACCGGGAGGGTCCCGGGGGTCCACCAAGTGGGGCCACCAGCCCCAGAAGGCTGCGTGGGCCAAGTGTGGGAGGGGACCAGCCCTAGGTGGGCTGGTGCGCCCCCCCACCAAGGCCCAAGGTGCATGGGAGAGTGGGAGGGGGCAAACCCTAGGTCCAGATGGGCCTTAGGGCCCATATAGTGGGGCGCCCCCCCTCTCCTCCCCTTGGCCGCCCCCCTTGATGGGATCTAGGGCTGGCCGCCTCCTCTTGGGGGTGGAAACCCTAAGGGGGGCGCAGCCCCCTTCCCCCCTATATATAGTTGAGGTTTGGGCTGCCCAAGACACATGAGAACGTCTCCTTTTTGCCGCAGCCCTACCCCTCTTCCTCCTCCTCCTCTCCCGCGGTGCTTGGCGAAGCCCTGCGGGATTGCCACGCTCCTCCACCACCACCATGCCGTCGTGTTGCTGCTGGATGGAGTCTTCCCCAACCTCTCCCTCTCTCCTTGCTGGATCAAGGCGTGGGAGACGTCACCGGGCTGCACGTGTGTTGAACGTGGAGGCACCGTTCTTCGGTGCTTAGATCGGAATCAACTGCGATCTGAATCGCTACGAGTACGACTCCCTCATCCGCGTTCTTGCAACGCTTCCGCATCGCGATCTACAATGGTATGTAGATGCACTCTCCTTCCCTCTCGTTGCTAGTAAACTCCATAGATTGATCTTGGTGATGCGTAGAAAATTTTGAATTTCTGCTACGTTACCCAACACTAGCTCCCCACCCCGCACCGGAGAAGCCACCACCATAGGAGAAAGCTCTGAGGCCACCTGCCCCGAGCCCACTCCCGAAGGCAAAGCCGGCACCAACCGAAAGGTAGACGCAACGGGAGAAGAGGTATCCGAGGCCTCCTGACCCAGACCTCCTCCCAACGAAGAAGAGGACGCGGGAGCCACCTGCCCCGCATCCCCTTCCTCAGCACAAAAAGAGCAACCCGAAACCGCCTGGCCTATGGCTCCTCCCGGCACGCCATGACCGATAAGCTGCGTCATCTCCTGAGGGGGAACCGCGCTGAGCAGAAGAGGGAGTGGCCACCTGCCGACTCACCTCCTCCCCCCCCAGACCGAAATTGATGAAACCCCAAAATCCCGAGAACCCGAATCCACAACATCCAGAAATTCCAAAGCAGGCAAAGCGAGCTCAAAAGCCTCCTCTGACTCAACCCGATCGCTCCACAACCTCGGTGGTGCAGAAAAAGGCTCGAAGGACCCAAATCTCAGAGTCGTCGAAGGCACCGAGGAGGGTTGGGCAGCTCCATCCCCGGTCGTCGCGGTCTCGGACCCCGGCCCCATGAACAGCTGTCGTCCAGAGTCCTCGACCGGCGGATCCTGAACTCCCGCGCCACCGTCACCCTCGTGCATATCAACGTCAGACACGTGAGCCGGCGCAGCCAGAAGGCTCTCGTCCTCAAACTCAATAACCAGATTATAAATCCTGCCTCGATAAGCCCACTTAACCACTTCCGGCACATACTCAACATTCAGAATACTGACCAGAACCCGAGCAATCCCGTGAGCTCTGGTGAAAGCCATGTCCACACGCTCAGGCTTCCCCACAAGAATGCCCAAGCTGGCCACAACCCGAGCATCCTGCAGCGGTGTGGAAGGTGCCCCGGAAAAGCGCAGCCACGCCTGCGTAAGCGGTATGCCCTGAGGCTCGACAAGCTTCCATTCCTGAAACTCAAGGATGCCATCAGTACCCGGCACCTTACACATCCCAAAACTTAGAAACCTCTGCAGATCCTCCACGGACGGGCACTCAACCCTGAACATCTTATCATCAAGACTGACAAGGTCCCACTGGAAATCCCCAGGAGCCAGCTCTCGAAGCCTCTGCACGATCTGTGTCTCAGACACCTCCCCTCTGGTGACCTTGACAATCCCCGTGGTCTGACTCGGAGACTCGTCAGGCACCTCGTGCTCAGTCGGAGACTCGAAAAAAGTTAGCTCAGCACAGTATACTCCATACATCATGAGTGAAGGTGCCTGATCGCGCAGTAACGGACAATCCCCAGATTCGTGTGCCAGTTTACCGCAGGTATCACATAACCGCGCCACACACTCCGCAATGAAGTGACCCTTGTCTCCGCAACGATAACAAAGCATCTTTTTCTTCCTGAGCGCCCACTTGGACGCTCTATCAGACTCAGCCCTGTCCATCATCTCCACGGACACATCAGGCATAACCTCGTTCTCAGGAGCCGAAGCAGAAGCAAGAGCCGTCACCACCTCCATAGCGTGACCGGTCAACACAGGCTCCTCGGCAGCCCCGCTATCAGTCATCTGCTCGACAACAACCGATGGTGGCGGCGGACGTGGACGGTACCGGCCCCCTCGCCCGCCCCGACCACCACGATGCCCACGGAAGCCACCACACTGTCTAGAATCCGGGCCAGAAGCACCCTCAACAAAGCCACCCTGGGGACCCAGGAACGGTCGCTCTGCCAAGCATAACCTCGGCCACCGCCCGTCGACGACGAGCCACGGTGCACACCTACCCCATAGGTGTCGAAACCATCGTCTCCCCATTGTCCCCGAGGCGCGGAATTAGCACCAGCCACAGGTTTGGTGACGAAGTGGGGTGGCGGTGCTTGCCTAGGCAGATGTCCCACAGACCCCGGCGCCCCCGTCGTTGGCGGCTTAGGCGCCGTGCCGCCCCTACCAGCAGCACCACCAGTCTGCCCACCACGACTAGGCGCCAAACCCGAGGCCGCAATCACCAGCACGCGAGCGCCGGCAGACGCCGTGGCACCACGCCCCACGGCCGCACCCGGCAACGTTTCGCCTCGTCCTCCCACCTGCGGCACGGGGGGCACCGCACCCCGGCCAGCTCCACGACCGGAGACAACAGTTGGCGGCGGCACAACCGAAGGCACCACACCACGGCCACCGCCCGACGCGGCCCCAGCGCGGCCCGCCCCAGAGGGCTCGGCCGGCCTCTTCCCCGCCACACCACGTCCCGCCATGGACACTAGCGGGGGGATGCGACGAGCACGACCGCCAGGATCCGCCCGCCGATGAGGAGAACGCCGCACCAGAACCCTACGGCGCGAGCAGGGAGAGGAGGAAACCGATCGATCACTGCATGCGTCTCTCACGTCTACGATCGATGTAGCCTCGAGCCCAACCTTTTCCAGTAATACTAGGCCCGGCCCAACTGCAGCCCCTTCGCACTGGGCCACATACCCAGGTGAAGGAGGCCCAATAACCACCGGAGGCCCACACGCGCCAATCAGGGAATTCAAACGCAGGGCCCTCGCCGCCGCGATCCCGATCGATGCCGCCGGCGCCGCCTGCTGCCGGCCGGCCGCCGCACGGCAACCCTTCTTCCGTCTGACCACAACCGTCCACGCCTCTGGCGCAACCAGATCGAAAACCGTAAGTTTGGGAAGACTTACCTTGGGAATTGGACCCCTCCATGGCCGAGATGCGTTCGCGCCGTCCTCCGATGGACGACACGCCGGAGCAGCTCCAGCTTCTCTCCGGGCCGCAGGCCGTTCCTCGCCAGGTCCTCGGGAGGGACGACCGTCTCCACGATCTCGGCCACCTCATCCTCATCGTGTCCGGGAGAAAAAGCCTCAGAGATTATATCTGAGGGAGTAGGCGAAGAGGCCATCGAGCCGCCGGATCGCCCACCGTCGTCCTCGTCATCTCCGCTGTCATCGTACGCAAGAACCCAGAATCTCCCACCCACCCTCCGGCGATCACCGGGAGCGTCAGCGCGGGCCGGCGTCGAAGACCCCGGCGCCATCGTCGCCATCGCTATGGGCCCCGTCAGATCAACCATCTCCGTTGCCTTTGGACGTAAATCTATCTGCACGCAATCGCCGACAACCACGTTATAAGAATCAAATTTGAATTGAAACCCCACCTCAATCAAGTCGCCGTCCGGAAGATAGTCGTCGGCGAGAACTTCGTTCTCCAAATCGAGGAGCGCCATCCAGCGCGAAGGCAGAGTGAATCGAAGACGCCCTTCGATCCATACGCCCGGATCCGTCCCGACGGCAAAAGTAACCCGCCATTGAGTCCATCTTCTCTCCTCCCGTCCGAACTCATGCTGCGTCGAGGCGACATGGTCACCGCCTGATCCCGTCGGCCCATCCTTTCCTCTCGGCGACACCACCGCGCGAGAATTGTGAGAGCGAGATCCGATCTGTGGCGATCCCCCTACGCCGCCACCGGGCGAGGATCGAGACGACGGCGGAAGAAATCCGGTCGCCTCTTTCCGCCTCGTCCTCCGTCATTTCATACACGTGGTTGTCGGCGGAAAAAAAAACTAGCTAGCACCTACGTACGAGTACATTGGAAGGAAGCTTTGCGTGCAGGTGTTAGTCTTATTGTGCTCTTGATTTTACTTCCACATTATTCCTTCGCTCTTGATTTTGCCAAGACAATCACCACAAACACACAGAACCAAACTCATCCCTTCAGTATTATTTTTCACGCAAAGGAATGACTGGGAGCACAATGCTCCCTCCATTTTTATATTTAAGCCAAGAATTTCTCAGCATATCAATCAACCACAAGTATCAAGACAGGGGAATAAGAGATGTACCATTACACAGCAATTCTCTCTCTCTCTCTCTCTCTCTCTCTCTCTCTCTCTCTCTCTCTCTCTCTCTCTCTCTCTCTCTTTGTAAACAAACAAACTGACTGGTTGATTTTACATTTTTCTTAAACAAGTCAAGTGCTCATAATAAACTTCAAAATTTACATTAGCCTGATATATGAAACACAGCTGCAACAAGCATATCTTTCCTCAATTCCGAAATGCACCTCTCCTATATACACTACTCCTCAAAGAAGCAGGACCTTGCCGCGTGGCATCACCTGTGTGGATACAAAACAAGGAAAACCTAAGACGAGTAGCACTCTCCACAACAACATCACATTAATTATATAGCAACCCAAACGACAAGCTCCGATATACAGGCTCTATACTGCAATAATATAAGACACCGACAAAGCTCCAACCATCAGTATTCCCGCCCGGAGCCCTTTGATATACAACCTTCCGTGGCGACAGCGAGTCCATCTCCAGCATAGGAGATTTCGTTGCCGTCCTAACCATCATCAAATTAGCCCCCTCCCTGTCCCTGGGCAGAGACAACAAGATTAATCAATGAACAAAGCAACATTTAATCAACTCTGCATAGGATGTAATAACTATGCATGCACTGCATTCTACCCACCACTTCTCAATCTCTAAAAAATAATGATAGGAAAATGACCTGCACAAGTGCACAGCAACACTTTGCACTGCATTTTATAGCAAAATCTCTGACCTCGAGAAACTTAAACAATTCTGTCTCAGTGCACAGGCAAATCAACAAACTAGCCGCTGCTACAGATTTTCACTTAGCAAACCACATTTCTTTCCTTTGGGTCAATCATGCAACACTTTATATCAATTCGGAACAAACTAGTTCAGTTCTACATACTTTGCAGCACAAACCAATATACGAGTCAAAGTGAATTGCTTGCACACATACCTGCAGCATCAATTTGTAACGCTCCCTTTCGATAGCTTCATTCTCAGCAATGATAACATATGCCAGTAAGTGTCCAAGATGCATACTTGTCTCTTCGGATATTTACATCCCATTCACTGCATTACAAGGAAATGCTAATGGTTAATGTCTTACCAGCAAAAGCCAACCAAGAATAAGTGTTACCTCACTGAGCAGCTTGTCGTAGGTGGCCTGGTGGAACATCATCACGTTGTTCACATTCTCCTTTTGCTTGCCCTTGCTGCAACCCACCCACAACCAACAGGGGTGTTAAAAATTCACCACGCTTTAGTATCTTTCTACCACGGTAACCAAACTCATGACACGCAAGAACATGGCTCCCAAGTCCAAGGGACAGACATGAGTAAGGAACAAAAACATGCTTCTAAACAGGAGCAACCCCACCTTATTTGGATTACTTACAAACTATCGATTACATATTCATCCACAATCATGCTTGGTTCCAAGTACTTGTTCATCTCGAGGTCACCAGCAACAGAGTCATATATATACTCGATGCATCATCACCACAAACCAAGCAAGCGACCTTTACTAAAGTGTGTTGCAACCATGCTGCTGCTGCTACTATAAGTTGACCCCAATAAACACAAATTAAAAATATAAGAGGACAAATTTCTACAGCATCAAGAACCACCAACTAGAATGTCATCAAACAGCCAGCACAACACATCTCCTTCCTGGAGCTAAGCTGGAGCAATGCAACCGACGAAAATCTAATCTCCAGCAAGCACCTCACCACAAGCACAAATATCGTGGAGCAGGGGAGGTGGGGAAGGAGGTATACCTTGGTGTGGACGTTCTTGGCGGCCTTCTCACGCGGACCAGGAGCAGATCCAGCATGCCGTCAAACGCGCTCTGCTGCTCCTGTCCAGCACCTGCGGCTGCGCAAAACTGTTGGATAGTTCCTTCATCACATCAGCCATGCAAAGCTACTTCTGAATGAACAACACATAATACACAGATTGTATACTAAGGCCAAAAAGTGGCTGCATCGTAATACCAAAGCTACCAAGAGACCCGAGGAAATGCTGGCCTAAGATAATCTAGACAGAAGTGGTTAACTAAAAACTGTTAGAGTTATAATATAGGTCATGTACCCCTTTGTATTTATCCCGTTGTATAAGGGGTTTCCTGCATATGTTCCACACCTGTACATGTATATATATCGGCCTATGGCCTCATGGGAATACAAGTTGCTTATTCCTAACATGGTATTAGAGCTTTAGGTTTTTTTTTTCGCACGCGCAACTCGTGCTTCGATCCACTCCTGCCGTCGCCGCGTTCTCCCTTCGCTCGGCGTCGCTGCTACTTCTCCTCCCGCCAGGCGCCTCTCCTCCTCGATCGTCGCAGGGAGGCTCCTCCTCGATCTCCAGGCGCCCCGCTGGTCCCGCTCGGCGCCGATCCCTGCCGGCCTGCTCCCGCCTCGCCGATCTCCAGCCCGCACAGGTCGCCGAGGCGCTGCTTCCTCCGCACGTCCCAGCCGCCATTCCCGCCTGCCCGAAGGCCCGCTCAGGTCCGCCGGGTGCTCCACGTCCCAGCCGCCACTCCCGCTTGCCCGAAGGCCCGCTCAGGTCCGCCGGGTGCTCCACGTCCCAGCCGCCACTCCCGCCTGCCCAAAGGCCCGCCAGGTGCCAGGTCTCGTGGTCGTCCGCCCCTCCCGCCTGGACTCCGCCCCTCCCGCGGCCGCCGTTCGCTCGTGGAAGCATTACACTCGTCGTTCACGATCTGTGGATGCTTCCTTGGATGAGTCGTCCTCTTCCTCTCAGCCTACTTATGGCTTGCGTTCTCGTCCTCGTCCGCCTATTGATCGCTTTGGATTTCCCACCGCTGGTGCTGCTGTTCTTGAGCCGACTTCTTACCGTCAGGCTGTTGTTCATCCTGAATGGCAGTTTGCGATGGCAGAGGAGATTGCTGCTCTTGAACGCACTGGTACCTGGGATCTTGTTTCTCTTCCCCCCGGAGTCCGTCCCATCACTTGTAAGTGGGTCTACAAGGTTAAGACTCGCTCCGATGGTTCTCTTGAGCGTCACAAAGCTCGTCTCATGGCTCGTGGTTTTCAGCAGGAGCATGGTCGTGATTATGACGAGACTTTTGCTCCTGTGGCCCATATGACCACTATTCGTACACTTCTTGCCGTTGCCTCTGCACGCCACTGGTCTATATCTCAGCTTGATGTTAAGAATGCCTTTCTTAATGGTGAGCTGCGTGAGGAGGTGTACATGCAGCCACCACCTGGGTATTCTGTTCCTGATGGCATGGTGTGTCGTCTTCGTCGCTCTCTCTATGGCCTTAAGCAAGCCCCTCGCGCCTGGTTTGAGCGTTTTGCCTCTGTGGTCACTACTGCTGGTTTTTCAGCAAGTGCTCATGATCCAGCATTGTTTATTCACCTTTCTCCTCGTGGCCGGACTCTTCTTCTTCTCTATGTTGATGATATGGTCATCACTGGGGATGACCCCGAGTATATTGCCTTTGTAAAGGCCCGTCTTAGTGAGCAGTTTCTTATGTCTGATCTTGGACCTCTTCGCTATTTTCTTGGGATTGAAGTCTCTTCTACCTCTGATGGCTTTTTTATATCCCAGGAAAAGTATATCCAGGATCTTCTTGCTCGTGCTGCTCTTTCTGACGAGCGCACTGTTGAGACTCCTATGGAGCTCAATGTTCACCTCCGTGCTACTGATGGTGATCCTCTCCCTGACCCGACGCGTTATCGTCATCTCGTTGGCAGTCTTGTCTATCTAGCTGTCACTCGTCCGGACATCTCTTATCCGGTTCATATTCTGAGTCAGTTTGTCTCTGCTCCCAAATCGGTTCATTATAGTCATCTCCTTCGTGTTCTCCGATATCTTCGGGGCACGATCTCTCACCGTCTCTTCTTTCCTAGCTCCAGTTCTTTACAGCTTCAGGCCTATGCGGATGCTACGTGGGCTAGTGATCCTTCTGATCGCCGTTCACTTTCTGCTTACTGTGTTTTTCTTGGCGGTTCTCTCATTGCCTGGAAGACGAAGAAACAGATTGCAGTTTCCCGTTCGAGTGCTGAGGCTGAGTTGCGAGCTATGGCTCTTTTGACGGCAGAGGTGACTTGGTTACGGTGGTTACTTCAGGATTTTGGTGTTTCTGTCACTACACCGACTATGCTCTTATCTGACAGTACAGGTGCTATTAGCATTGCGCGCGATCCTGTGAAGCATGAGCTCACCAAGCATATTGGTGTTGATGCTTTCTATGTGCGCGCTGCTGTGCAGGATCAGGTTATTGCTCTTCAGTATGTGCCTTCCGAGTTACAGTTGGCGGATTTCCTGACGAAGGCCCAGACTAGAGCGCAACATGGCTTTTATCTCTCCAAACTCAGTGTTGTTCCTCCACCATGAGTTTGAGGGGGGGTGTTAGAGTTATAATATAGGTCATGTACCCCTTTGTATTTATCCCGTTGTATAAGGGGTTTCCTGCATATGTTCCACACCTGAACATGTATATATATCGGCCTATGGCCTCATGGGAATACAAGTTGCTTATTCCTAACAAAAACAACATGCAAAACACAATGGTGCATAAACTTGGTTATGAATCGCCGTAAGTGGGAAAGATATTCATCAATTAGCATCAATGATGATAGCAACATGCAGGATTTTAAACAATTTCAAGCCGAAAGAGAAGCCATATTGGCAATGGAAATACAAAATCTATGAATGTTTGATTCACCTCCAAAATGTACCAACTTTTGTTGGTTCCGAAGAAGAAAAATGATAGGCTGGCTGGTTGATAAAATTTTCAATATAAACACAACACTTAGTTCCAGAATGATTGGTGTATGATATCACTGGCTCTCAATATAGCTGAAGCACGGATTCAACTAAAGATCAAGCTCAAACAGAACATTCAGTTTCATCATTAACATAAGATTAAGATAACAAAATCCCTTCAAGTAGAAAGGACATTGCACACAAATAACCAAAGCAACACGGAACCGAATAGAGAGAGGAGACGGATGATTAGTCCCAGACAACGTTGAAGTTGATGTGATCCAAGGTTTTCAAGTCGACGAGTCGTTCTGGGGTCGTGACTCTTGAATAGTCGACCCTGCAGTCGCGACTCGTCGACTTGTCAACACGTTGTTGAGTCTGACTTTTTTTTTACGACTCATCGACTAGTCATTCGACTCAAAAACAGTGACGTGATCACAGAAGTAAAACAGCCAATCAAATGTGATTCAGTTGAGGTCAGAATAACCAGCAAATCAATCGATTTGCGCAAGGAAACCTTAACAGGAACTGGCTATCATTACCCAAACGCCTGCTGGTGTTGCTGCCCGCTGTAGGCCTCGCAGATAGCTCTCTGCCCCCTCTTTACCATTGAGCCTCTTCCCTTGTGTTTGTTGTTCCGAGGCCTTGGGCAAAACAGATAGAACAGAATTAATCAGCAATATCAATGAATGGTAGAGAGTAAAACAGACCATGTAAATGAATGATCTTTCAAGAGTTTTATTCAGGCAGCTATGGTAAGGTGTTGACCACATGAAGAAAGGAAGTGTTCAGACCACTTATGAATGTATATAGTTCCATTCGGAGAAGAAGAACTATCAGTCACCCACAGCAAAACAAAGCAGCAGGGTGCCCATCATCACTCATAGCTCTGAGGAATGAAGTAACAGGATCAGCTATTTATTTATTCAAAGTTTAGAGTTGAGCTATTTAAGGCCTGTTCGGAGGCCCTCTGCTCCTCGACTCCGCTCGCGGAGCTGCCGGAACCGCAGTTGAAAATTACGGAGCGGACGAATCGGTACTCCGCAGATCTTTCTATTTTGCGGAGCTGGCCGAGTGCCGAACGGGCTCTTAGTCTTCTATAGATAGTACAAGAAACGTTTATCAAGCAAAGGAGATGTCTAGCAGCTAAGCACGCAAATTAAGCTAATAATCTAGTACAGGGAGGGACATGATCAACATATCAGAAATTAAACACATTAGCATGTAACACACACTACATGTTTACATATTGTTGGTAATAAAAACAAGTGCATAACCACTGCTTATGACTCCTTTTTTATTTTCCTTACAATCCAAAATGACAACCATGATAATTTAACAAGAGTAGCAGCAGCATCCAGTTCAACAAAAATGCACGCACACACGCATATAAAGAAGTTGCACACGCAGAACGGTACAGCCCATCATCAACCATTAAACTAGAACCATTAGCACCCAACCAAATCACCTAGCACTAAGCCACCTTAATCCATCACAAATGAATATCAACAGAGAAGGAAAACAGAGAGGAGCACCCACCGTTAGCAAGTCTCGGGAGCTGCTGGCAGAGGAGGACAAGGGCAGAGAATGGGGACATTGATGGCGATAGCAGGGTGGAGATCGAGCTAGGAGCAGCAGAAGGCCCAGTTGCTACAACAAGGAAGGAAGCCAAATTCTGGATCACCGAGACTGCAAACAGAGAACTTATGTCAGCATGGGCGGAGGGTGCCCCGCCAGTAGCTGGGGTTGGTGAGCCCGGCGGGTTGTGGAGGTAGTTGGCGCGACACTCACGCAACGATGGAGGCGACGTCGTAGAGGTGCTCGTCCGTACCTCCCTTCTCTAGGCTCTCAGGCCAATAGCTCGTCGTAGGTAACTAACCAATAGCTCATGCCACTGATCCATTCAGTGTTACACAACAGTAGCAAATGATCAAAATAAATAATAACCACAAGCCCTTGGATTTGTAGAAAACCCAAACTAGAAGCTATACAGAGCAACAACATAACCATAAGTGCACCAAGGATCCGAGGCAGCACCAACTCCACAATAATCAGTCCTTAAGCATGAACTAGAACTAGAACATGGACCCGTAGATCAAAAGGAACTGGATTAAACCAAATCCACAAGTCCAGGGCATAGACCAGAACATAAACAGGAGCAACTGGAGAGATAACAGTAATTTAGAGCAACATCAGAACACTCTAAATCATCCAAAGACATCACCAGTAGCAGTTTATCGATACAGCTGCGGCCATGGCCAAGACATTTGTGGAGCAGAGTAGGAGAAGCTCACCAAACCGGGATTGTAGCCGATGCAGAGAGTCAGCGGTCGCCGGAGTTGCGTGGGGCAACCACCGGCCGCCGTGGGGTAACCACCGCACCAGAAAACCATAGGCAGGGTGAGCCGGCGATGCCGGAGGCGCTGAGGCGTCGGACAGGAGCACGAGAAGCACCGGAGCTGCCGCCGTCCATGGCGCCGATGGCGACGGCGAGAGCGCGGGCTACAGCACAGGACGCGAGGGACGAAACGAAGCGGTGGAGCATTAGCAGCGTCGCATGGGGGTTCCAGGGCGACGCTAGACGGCGGAGGAGGCCGGCGACATTGGCGGCGGTCGAGAGAGAGAAGGGGATCGGGAGAGAGAGATGTGACCGAGAGAGAGAGAGAGAGAGAGAGAGAGAGATATTTTTTTTAAGACACCGAGAGAGTTATCTCCTCACCCAGCTAGACCAGTGGGCTGGGAGAGTTATGTCCTCAGACAGCTATACAAGTGGGCTAGAAGGCCGAGTTAAAGCCCAAGTCTTTGTTTAGCTTTTTTAAAAATTTAACCCACGAAAAATTGAAAAGGTAAAATGCCAAAAGGGCCCTAAAATCATACAACTTTTTCCCCATTTCTATAAAAATATTTTTCATTTCATAAATGTATTTCCAAGATTTTTAGACATCTATAACTACTAAATACTTAGAACAATTGTTAAAATAATAAGAAAAGGATAATTCAATCTAAAACAAAAACTTAATACAATTTATAAATGATATAATAACCAATAATATTATTAATATAATCTTCTGGATCTAATAATAGTAATTCCATTTTTCGGGAGAGCGGCCGTTTGCTTGGAAGTCGATACCATAGTTCATTATATATTCTACTTTTTTTGAGTAAACATTATATATTGTACTAGGACCATGCGAGCAGCGATGACGTGGTTTAGCCCTCTCTTAATAGGCCGACAAATATGTAGTTTGGGCCCAGACGGAGCGTTTGTTTGGTATTTGTTGGATCGGCTTAATTACTCCGTGACCCGGCAGCTAGCACTCAGCAGGCATCCCTCGAAAAAAAACACCTAGCACAGATGCTATAAGAAAACCAGCGTTGCCAAAAATGCAGCAAAAAAAGAAAAAAACGGATAAGCAATATAGGGGGAAGCATGAGCGAGGCTGCGAGTGATACGCATCGCCCCCCTTTCAATGCCTCCTGGAATTTATAATTTTTGGGATACACAACACGAAATGCAAAACATTGCCTCATCAAATGCCTAGACGGAGTGCTTGCTAAACTTGGCCACCAAAATTATACTCCCTCCGTTCCTAAATACTATAAGTCTTTTTAGAGATTTTCCTACAGACTACACGTGGAGTAAAATGAGTGAATCTACTCTCTAAAACATGTCTATAAAAAGACTTGTATAAGAGTGAACTCTTGGAGTGAAGACAAGACAATTTTAGGACCATTCGAGTAGTAAAAGCGATCCAGTGGGCCGGTGGCGGGCTGAGCGTGAGACCCCGCGGGGCGGTTTGTAGTACTGTAGTATATAATATTCGACCAGGCAAGCGGCGGCGGCGGCGTGGTTTACCATCCCTTCCCTTCTCAACCCCACAAAATCCACACGAGGTTAAGGAGGCGGAGGCGGCGGCGGGGAACTCAGGGGAAAGATGGAAAGCGGGTCAGGGAAGGGGACGGAGGGCGGTTCCGGCAAGGAGCAGGAGATGCAGTTGGATCTGAGGGGCGATCTGGGCTAACTCAAAAAGAAGCAGATGAGGAAGGAGAAGGAACTATCCAAGAAGACGGAGAGCGAGTCCGGGAAGGGGACTGAGATCGAGTCCGGCAAGGACCAGGATGAGAAACTCAGGAAGGAGCTTAAGAAACTCACCAAGGAGTATGAGAGACTCAGGTTTGAGTTGTCTCAGGAGGGGGAGGGGACGGTGCGGCATTTTGACAAGAATCCGCGGCAGAGGAAGGGGATGCTGAGGGATCTGGAGATGGTACTCAACAACATAGAAATCGAGTTAGGGAAGGGGACCGAGAGGGATTCCATCAAGGAGCCGGAGATTGAGAGGGATTCTGATTCCGATTCTGGCGATGAGGATTCGGGGTCCCTCATAAGTATGGAGCCCCAACCCCAATTGGGAATCAGCAAGGGGACGGTGAGGGATTCCAGCAAGGAGCCGGCGATGGAGAGGGATGAGATGAAGGAGCTCAGCAAAAAACAGAGCAAACTATTGAAGCAGAAGCAGAGTTGCAAAGAGTTTTCAGGGAAGCACCAAACCCTGGTAAAGGAGCTCATCTCCGCGGAGAGGGAGCGCACAGACTTGCTTGTCTCTATTACCCCCACGTTTTCTCTCTGGAAACAAGTGGATTCTCAAAAAACATGGCGGAGACAGCCATACCCTGCAGCTAGGGATGATGGGGAACAAGACCTTGCAGACTACCTCAACTCAATGCTCCAAGCCATGGAGGACATGGGCCATCGGATGCTATCTATGTTGGATTTTCTCAACAAATCCGATTCTCCAGGGCCCATCTGCTTGTACAAGGCCAGCGAACTGCACACTACTGCTGTCAGATTAAATATGCTCATCTCCAAGGAATTCAATACGGACCAGCACCCGGAGACGATGCAGGTGCAAGAGGAGGAGGATCTTTCCGTCGACTTGTTGAGTCTTTTCACCAAGTATTCTCAGTTTCCAAATAATTACGACAACACATTGTTTATGGAGGAGGATGAGGAGAAAAAGTATGAGGTCGCTAAGGTTGAAGAGGAGGAGCAGGACAAGGACCAATCCACAATGGAGTATCTCAAGGAAAGGATGGACATCGAGCAACAATTTTTCGCCTATGACCGGACATACTGGGAAGACGTGTGGGGCAGCAGGATCGGACGTTGCGGTAGATTTATGGATACAAGTAAGTAACTGCCTTTATCCTTGTATCTGGTAGTGGTGGTAATATTTTCATGCACCACAATGCTTCTTCATTTCTCAATTATATATTATCATAAAAGAAATATCAGTAAGAAGACATGAAGTTAAAATGGCATTTATAATAGACTCGATGGATCATTCTCCTGGTAGTCCAACATCCTTTATGTTTCTTGCCTTTAGTAGTATTGCTTTGTGTCTGCAGCCCCGTCACCAATATTCCCCATTGCTTGCAAATAATATTATTATACCTTAGAAGCACTTTGCTATCTTGGTGTACGGATCCTCTGTAAGTGGAGGAGTAGCAGTGTTAGAGCCCTCAGGTGGAAAATCTGTAACTGTTGCACTTGGTTGCCCGAGTTGATTAGAGGGTGGTTCGTGCCACCTGGACACTGTCTCAGTAGAGTCCACTTGGAAGAAATGGCCTTCAGCATCTAGAGAATTATCTGTTGGGGAAGCCACAAAAATAAACTGTTTACCCACCAACTTTAGGTAACTCAGATGGCTTGTGCCCAGCTTGATACATAGAGCTTGCCACAAATAGATGCTTCCTTTCCTGTGATTATTTCTCGCTGTTGTCCTCACATTTTAATTGCGCAAATGTTGAATCCATTTGGATCTTTACGGTCGCCGTTTTATCGCATCTACAGATATTTTGCGCCTGCCATGATAAATGTAAATTGTGCAAATGATGAATCCATTCGATCTTTAGGATCGCTGTCTTGTCGCATTTACAGATATTTTGTGCCTGCCATGATAAAACTGTCAGGTGGGTTGTGTACTTTTGAATAATTGACTGAAAAAAAAGTTATCAATTGTAACACTGTGATACCTTGGGACTGGTGTAGTAACAGGACAGCATGGACACTTATGAGTGTCTCTCTCTGCTTAAACCTTTTTTCCAGCAATCCTTGGAATTTCTGTGCCACCAGTTGTCCGTGGAAATCACCTCAGTAATTCGAATCTTAAACTTACAGCCCTCTCCCTTTATGGATAAAGCAGAATTTTATAATCACAAATTGATTGGAAATACTGTATGCAACATTAATAGATGGTAGTAAACTCAAGCCTGCATCTCTCTTTACTCAAGCCTGCACCTTGACTGATTTCTTTGCACATAGTGCAACACACAAAGTAGACAACGGTTGGGCAGCAAGTGAGGGGCGCCGGGAAGGGCCTTACGTGAGAGGCAGGGGCGATGATGCGTGGGTGTTTGAAGGGTATGAAGAAGAGGTGGCATATGGTTTGTGACCGTGTCAACCGTGTTTAGTAGTAAATCTGGGCAGTAGTTTCAGCAATGTAGGGGTCTGTACATATTAGAATTCTGGGCAGTAGTTTCAGCAATGACCAAGCTTACTTTATTTGCTTATTCATATTAGAATTCTGACATTTGATGCTTGTTTTTTGTGCTGCAGCCATACTGAGCCCTATGCAATTTACACACTACACACCTGGTGGCATCCATTCCCCTGCTGCTGTCGGCGGTACTACTCTGCAGATCTATTCAGTCAAGATAAAGGATTTAAGAGGCTTGAACTGGCCACTCAGAGTGTACGGTGTGATTGCTGCTCGAGACACTGTGGATCACAACCGCAACATTTTATTCTCTCGGTCAGAGTTTAACTACCAAGAACTCAATGAACAAGTATGTACTCTATTCAGTTTTTTGCTCATTTTCATTTGTTTGTTCCTCCTGACTTTGTAGTGCATTACGATTAGGTGTTTACAATGATGGTATAATGCCTTGCAGGATCCTTGCTTATGCTTGACTGGTCCGTCTCGTGCCATTGTTGTTTCGGGACATATTGACTTTGAAGTTGAACTTCAAGTAACCGATGCAGCACAGTCCCAAACATTGATCAGCTGTAGAGAGCGTTACGGCAGTACAGATGATTTTTTTTCTTCCTTGGCCAGCGTCACTGATGGTGGTGATGGACGGACTTTTTTGCTCTCCAACCAGAGCTGTACAACTGAGGTAACCCTTGACCAACTTGATAGATCACTCCAAGCTACCATCGTGGGTGTACGTGTTACCAAAGGGCATTGGCCTTTTAAGCATGGATGCCGAGTTGTTTGCTGGTGGTCTTCTGCTGCTCCGATATGTTCCCGTGACACCACTTGTAGGCGAGTTGTGCTGTTTGATCACCGTGGTAAAGGAATGCGTAGAGGATCAGATGGGTACCTTCATTTGTAAGGAAAGTGATTTCCGTAGAATCATATGGGACACTGAGAGTGAGCATTGAAGCTTATGGCAAGTCTGGTCGCCATATTGCTCGGAAGGATAGTATTGACTTTCCTGTTCAGAAGTGTCAAACAAAGACGCTTACTTGTCCAGTTGGTGATGGTGGCGCCACCGTGGAGGTTACTGTAGCTTGGTCGTTGCTTGTGAAGGAAAAGATGTATCTCTCACTCGTTGATTGTCCTATGTAAGGTGTATCACCGATTGCCCTGCCATATAGTAATGTAAGGTGTCAAACTGACTTGTGTCTATCATCAGATCATATAACTATCTATGTCGGAGATCATATAACGATCTATGTTGGTGCTGACAACAATTTATATGTTGTGAATCATTCTATCTGAGCAGTTTGAGGGCCAATTCAGATTTTTTTTTTATGTCCGATTGTCTTTCTTTCTTTTGGTGAGTGACTATTATTCAGATCGTTATATGTCAGCCTTCTTTTGGCTAGGCTAGATTTTCACGATCTAGCTCCGGACTCCTTTCTTCACGTCTCGGCGTTCATTATCACATGCGAGGCCTTCCTCCGTATCCCCCACACTTCGGCTTATGGCTCAAGACCTTTAATGTGAAGCCGAAGGTAGTTGACGGGAAACAAGCGGAGTGCGGTGATGCTGCAGTGAGCAAACTCACCAATACTCCCTGGCCAAAGGGCTCTTTCACGGAAACTTTCGACCTATGGCAGCGGGATTGGTTTTACATTACTGAACCCCATGGTATCAAGTGGGCAACTACACCTGCGTTCCGATCTGGCCTCCGTTACAGCTTGCATCATGGATTAATAAGGGGCTGGACTGGGGATCCGTTGATGAAGTGCAGACGCTGCAAAGCCACATTCGGAGCCTCATTGAAAAGGACACCGGTCTCATCAACGTAATCCAAGTAATGCTAGTCCGTTGGGTCCTACCGTGCTAGTGACGGCCTCTCCGCATGTGGAAATTATTCTTCGGGACACGAAAACAGTGGCCGGATATTACAGAGGACATCGGCCTTGACTGCAACCATCCGGATACCTCGGTAAGCACTCGACTCCTGAACACAGATTAGTTAAATTTCTCATAACAGTATACTGAGAAAACCATACTCGGCCATGGTTGGATAAAGAAGGCGGAGTGAATTAGGTGTTCGGCCCCTCTTCCCGAAGACTCAGCTGATCCGGTGTTAACAAGGATGCTGGCTCCGGCACCATATCAAGTGCCGGCGAGGGAAGATAAGGAGGAGAGCAAGAAGGCCCAGGATGGCCCCCATTCTAGAGGTACGCTAGGCACCTCGTCCGGGGAGATTGGAACCCCCTCTTCCGAAGACGAAAGGGAAGGAAAAACTGACATCCCTTCTCCCAATGGGAAGAAGAGGACCGCCTCCGAAGACTTGAAGATAAAGGCTTCTAAGCGAGGGAAGATATCCCTGTTAGGAGGTTCTGGTTCGGGAGGCAACGTTGCCACGCAATTCCTCCGCAGGGACAAGCCCTTAGCTGAATCGTAAGTGAACAAGGGTGCTTTAAACATATCCCGTCCTTTCCTGGTTGCAGGGGTAATATTTAAAATATATGTTTGCAGTCCGGCATGCAGCCTTCCTCAACAGTCCTCCTCTTCGGGGGATCTTCTTCCAGATATGATGGAGAGCGAGACGCTGATGACCCACAAGTATAGGGGATCTATCGTAGTCCTTTCGATAAGTAAGAGTGTCGAACCCAATGAGGAGCAGAAGAAAATGACAAGCGGTTTTCAGTAAGGTATTCTCTGCAAGCACTGAAATTGTAGGTAACAGATAGTTTCGTGATAAGATAATTTGTAACGGGTAACAAGCAATGAAAGTAACTAAAGTGCAGCAAGGTGGCCCAATCCTTTTTGTAGCAAAGGACAAGCCTGGACAAATTCCTATAATGAGAAAAGCGCTCCCGAGGACACATGGGAATTATCGTCAAGCTAGTTTTCATCACACTCATATGATTCGCGTTCGTTACTTTGATAATTTGATATGTGGGTAGACTGGTGCTTGGGTACTGCCCTTTCTTGGACAAGCATCCCACTTATGATTAACCCCTATTGCAAGCATCCGCAACTACAAAAGAAGTATTAAGGTAAACCTAACTGTCGTGGAATTGTCCCGGCAGATGTCCTCGAGCTAGGACTTAGTCGTGGAGCCATCGCAGCTAGGAAGCTTAAAGGGGTTAAACGGGACAAGGAACACGAGGGTTATACTGGTTCGGCCCCTTACGGTGAAGGTAAAAGCCTACGTCCAGTTGAAGTGTTATTGATTAGGGTTTCGATGACCAGGGAGCTTGATTGCTATGCCTGGCTCTCGACGAGATCTTCCTTGTCCCTAAACCGCCGCCGGGTCGTCCCTTTATATAGAGAGGTTGACGCCCAGCGGCCCTCAGAGTCCCGGCCGGCTCATAACAGTGTTCGGCTCGGACTCCTAACTAACCTTGCCTTACACTACAAGTCTTGCCATACGGCGGTTTATTACTACGGGCCTTAAGCCATCTCCGGGTCTTAGGCCCGTTATTGACCCGCCGTCTTCAACTCTGGTACTGGGCTTCGCGTAGTAACCATCATGGGTAACCCGGCCCCTCCTGGGCGGGTGACTCCAACGGTTATATCCTCAACATTAGGCCCTAGATTGATTTGAGCCGGCTCATGTCAATCTTCAATCCTTTCGATAGAAAATCTTCCGGCTTACAGTTGTGTGAAGGCTATAACCCGTCGTGACGTCATCTTCTGGATTCCGGGTAACCCGCCGTGACGTCATCTTCCATTAAGTTTATTTCTTTATTCCATTAAATCCCAACGGATCTTATCTTTAATAGTTATCCCGAAGATCGAGGCGCCTCTGGGGCGAGATAATCACGCCGTGACCTCCTCGTTTCTCGCGCTCACTTATGAGCTTCATCTTATAAATAGCCCGGCCCATGAGCCTCTCAGCCACTCGTCGCCTCCATCTTCTTCCTCCTCTCGCCACTGTGCTGTCGCCCGAGCTCCGCCGCCGCCGGCGCGGATCTCCTCGTCCTCTCCAACTCCGGCCGCTGCATCAACCTGACGTGTCCAGAGAAAACGGCGGCGACCTCCGCGACTCACCAGCACCCGTAAGCCCTTGCCACTCCATAGAGTAGATCCACATTAGGGTTCTTTGCTGTTCTTCCCGTGTTCTTCGCCGTTCATCGTGAGCTCTTGATAGATTTCATTATTACCACCCTTTCTTGATCTTTAGACTGTATAGAACTGTTGCGTAGTTGTTTCACACCCGTTCCCAATGTATATAGATCCATTTTCATTGCATAAAGGCTCCGTTCGAACCTATGAACTTCTTCTGCGCCTGTTTTAGGTCTAGAAACTTTTCCTTTCCAGTCGATCGTTTGATCCAGAATAATTACTGTGATCTGTGAAACTTGTTTGCGCCACACTTAGTCAAAAATTGCATCTGTTTAGTTATGGCGGCTCATATCTCCGGCTTAAAAGAGGCCACACGCTGTAGAAATTTCCGGCTCATTCATAATAGGGCTTTAGACAACTGGAATTACTGACGATGCCCTCAGCGGCTTAGATAACCCGATGCACTTAGCCATATGTCATTAGGCCCCTTCATAAGCCGCCACTTTAAACATTGAAACTGTAAACTTCCTCCGGCTTATAATTGAACCAGACATTTTCTTTTATCATAGGCTTCCGTCTTTCACAATGCCTCCCAAGGCTCCCAAAGCACCCATCACGTGCAACTGGATGAGGTCCAACGTCACTGACGAAACCTTAGAGGACTTTGTGAAGACGGGTTACCTGCCCAAGAAGGATGTCATGTCTTACCGTGCCCCTGACCCGTCAGAGGAGAGACCACAACCAAGGGATGGTGAGGTGGTAATATTTGCTGATCACATGAGCCGGGGCTTCGCACCGCCCGGCTCAAAATTCTTTAGAGATGTGCTGAATTTCTTTGACCTGCGGCCACAAGACATAGGACCCAATTCCGTGTCAAATATATGCAACTTCCAAGTATTCTGCGAAGTCTATCTTGGAGAAGAGCCCAGCCTGCTGCTCTTTAGAGAGCTATTTTATCTGAACCGCCAGAATGAGTGCGCCAACAGGCCGAGCCTGGAACTTGGTGGAATCTCCATTCAACGCCGTAGAGACTGCCTCTTTCCTTACGCTGAGCCGCCCAGCCATCCAAAGGACTGGAACCAGACATGGTTCTACTGCCAGGATACTTCGCCGGCTGACGAGAGCCCTCTGCCCGGCTTTCGTGCCCTGCGTCTGGAGCCAAGCCACCCTCTGCCAGACAAACTATCTCAGGCGGAGCGTCAACCTCTGATCCCCACCATCAATAAGATCAAGGCTCTCCTGGGAAACGGCCTCAACGGCATTGATCTGGTCTGGGTTTGGATCTCCTGGCGGGTGATCCCTTTGAGCCGCCGCCCCGGCTTAATGTGTGCTTACACGGGCCGGAAGGATGACCCTCTGCGGCACAGTCCCAGTGATCTTCCTGAGGATGTTGTGGACGACATGACCAAGTCTCTCCTGAATGAGAGCTTAGCCGACTGTGGGAGAACCGGCCTGGCTCCCTTCTGCCAAGCTAACCCGGCTCCGGCGGTAAGCCACTGACCTGAACACCTTGGTCTTCCTTTGAATAGTTTCCATCTGAACTTTAAAAAATCTTTGTTGTATGTTTCAGGCTAATGACAAGTTCTGGAAGGTCAAATATGACCATGAAGCGGCCAAAAAGGCCAGGAAGGCTAAGAAAGCCGCCAGGAGAGCCGCTCCCCGCAAGAAGGGAAGCAGGCCTACTGCCTCAGAGCTGCTTCAACTAAGTGACAGCTCCGAGTCAGAGGTACCCCCTGAATTTGTAAGCTCTTGTTTTGTTTCTTGTTTATTCCTATCCACCTTATTGATACTAACCATCAGTAGGATGACACCGGAGCAAGTAACCCGGTGACTGAAGAGGTAATGACACTTTCCTCCGACTCGGACCCCTTGCCAAGGCTGAAAGTCCGAAGAGTAACCCGGAAAGTAAGATTTTCGCATCCTTTAGCTTATCAAGATCCTCAATTTCTTTTAAAGCAACAGATTCATGAGAGCCGGAGGCAAACCCGGGCCAGCAAGGATGCAGACCTCTCCTCCGGCTTACCTGAGGCATCAAGAAAGCGCCGGACTGAGGTTATCTCCAACTTATACCCTTTTCATCCTTTGGCGGGTGTCACTCGTCAACCACTCAATTCGTCTGATTCAAATTATCAGGAAACTTCACCTTCCTCTGGTGACTCTATGCAATCAAACCTGCCGGCTTTCAAGACCGCACCCGGGTAATGATGATCATCTCTTGTTGTGCTTATCTTTACTCATGCTTTGTACTAACCTTTTGTCCTTTCAGTGCCCAGGCAAAGCTCAGCAAGAGGGCGAAGAAGAACAAACCGGTCGAAGACCCGGTCTTGACTGAGCCGGAGGTTTCAGCTCAAGAGCCGCCAGCTGCCTCTGCTCCTGAAGCCACCGCTCCAACCGACGAGCCAATCACAGAGACTTCCGCTAACCCGGAAATCTCCAGCCCAGCTCAGCCGGTCGATGACCCGGACGTGGTAATCACCCGGACGGAATTTGTCGAGCCGGGGAGACCCACTGCGCTGGCTAAGTGCTCTGCCAAGGAAGAGTTGCTAGAGCGCCGCAGGGCCAAGCTGGACATCACCAACTACGCCAACCTGAGCATTGGAGATATCATCTCCGGCTATGTCAATCAGGTGCACAGCAGCCGGGACCTGGAGATTGACATGGTGAAGCAGATACAACAGAAGTCTGAGGTACCACTCTAGTGCTTACTGTATAGTCATCTTTACCATACTAGCCCCCAAGTCTACTACTTATGATAGAATATGTTGTAGACTTAACTTCCGGCTTACTTCCATGAACCGGTAATTTGTAGATAGAAACTTTCGACATGCATTAGCCCCCAAGTGCCAAGTGTCTTTGCTTGGAAAGTGCTTGGGACTTTAAAATTGCATAATAATTATTCATACTATAACCCGGAAACTGTACAGGCTGCTTGCAAGAAATTTGAGGCTGATATCTCTGAGCTGAAGAACCGCCTGAAGACTCAGGAAACTGAGACCCGGAAGGCCAACGCCAAATTTGAATCCAGTATTGCTGCTCAAGAGAAGCTGAAGAAGAAGTTTGAAGTTGAAAGGAAGACTTGGGCCGAAGAGAAGGCTGCTCTGGTAAGCCGAGCCGAACAGGAGGAGAAGGCTCTGACGGAGAGAACCGCCGAACTCTCCGGCTTAAAGCGCCATGTGTCACAGATGGTCGCCGCAATCTTCGGTAAGTCATTCTGCAGACTTTAAATAAGCTTACAGTCTTTATGTCTCATAACTCTTATCATTGCTAGCAGCTTATCTTACTTTGTTAAACAGGTCCCAGAAGCGCCAACCTCAACCAAAATGTATTGACCAAGCTGAAGGCCGTGTACACTTTGGTGGAACAACTCTACACCGGGTCACAGCGCGCCTTGGCCGTTGTGGCCCTGTCCAATGAGGTTCCGACTCATCTGGCGGATGTACTTCGCCGGCTTGCCGTTCTTCCTCAGCGTTTCCAAGAGCTGCGATGGGCCTCTGCAAGAGCCGGAGCCATAGCTGCTCTGAGCCGGGCCAAGGCCTTCCTCCCGGAGCTAGACCCGGCAGAGATCGCACTTGGATATCCCAGTCTGAAGGAAGACGGCACTCCCTTTGACCAAAAAGATTTTGCTGACTGTGTGAAGAGTGTGCGCCCAGTGGCTACCTTAATTGGGAATGACACCGACCTCACCAAGTATCAGCCGGGTTATGACTCGGAGAATCAGAGGATCCCCACTCCACGCTACGAAGCAATCAGCTTGATCCCTCCGACTCGTAAGCATACCTTCGCCCCGGAAGTTGACCAGGCCGGGTTAATTGACGAGGAGGCTCAATTTGAAGCTTTGAGCGGCATTGACTGGAAATCGTCAACTTTCCAGGTCATAGGAACAGCCGGAGGAGCGGAGAGGGATGAGCCGGAAGCTTCGACCCGGCAAGCATCTTGACTCTTTAGGCGGCCCATGATTATGCTTGTTAAACAATGCTTCACCCTTTTGGACTCGGGGAGTCTTGTAATAGAGTAGGACCAACATTTTAACTTTATTGTGCCATCGTGCACGTGTTAAATGCTTAACTCCATTGAAGTTGCTTCCTTATATTTCTCCGGGTCATAATTGATCATTTATTTTCCTTAAGCTCGAATAGCTGTTTTTAACCATCCTGCATAGAAAAACAAGTCACAAGTCTCTAGGCGGCTTACCGCGCTGAGAATCATAGTCTCATACATATAACCCGGAATATGAATCTAAGTCAGCAAAGACTGGCCCTCAATTATATCCTTGATATAACCATAATAGCATACTTACAGGCCTTCAAGTATACTTCCGGTTCGTGTAACCCGGATAATAAGGTTGGTACCTCAACTCCGGTTTACCAATTTTGATAATGCTTTTTGTGTGACTAACACTGTGAATCAAAGTTAAGTCGGCGGAATAAGAACCGCCGTGTACACTGTTGATACAACCAGAAGAACTTGTTGTAAATCAAAACTTGGGGCTTCCAGTTCGAATACGACCAGAGACCCGTCCCAAAGGGGTTAAGCTAAGATTCGAATGCGATCATATAGCCCCCAGTGGGTTTGGCGATGCCGATCAAGAGGGTACCGACAACTATGTTCTCTTTGGTTCGAATACGACCCATGTTTGAACAGGAAGCCCCCAAATGACCTTAAGAATTGTTTAACGACGCTGATTCGAATGCGATCCACGTCGGTTCCCAAAGGGGGTTGAGCTATGATTCAAATATGATCAAAGAAAACTCCCCAATGAGCTTGGCACTTTTGCCAATCAAGTGGGTATCGACAGCTATGTTCTCTTTGGTTCGAATACGACCTATGTTTGAACAGGAAGCCCCCAGGTGATTATATTGCTTATGGCTAGATTCGAATACGATCATAAGCCGGATCCACCTCCAGTGACCATGTGATGGTGTAATGGAAACAACACTTTTACCTTTGGAGGAGAAAAGGACAGAGGTCCTGCTTTATTATTTAACATAATATATACATGGCTATAGAAATATGTACATTATGAGAGCCGGTGGCTCAAGTGTAATAAGGCCGAAGCTGAGCTATGTTCCACGGCCGACGGGTCTCCTCTTCCGATTTGCGTGAATCTTTATGCTCCCGAACGTCAATAAGGTAGTATGACCCGTTGTGCAAGTTCTTGCTGACCACAAAGGGTCCTTCCCAAGGCGGGGATAGCTTGTGTGCATCTGTTTGATCTTGGATGAGCCGGAGCACCAGATCATCTTCCTGGAAGACCCGGGATTTAACCCGGCGACTGTGATAACGGCGCAGGTCTTGTTGGTAAATCACTGAGCGAGCTGCTGCCACGTCACGCTGCTCGTCCAACAAGTCAAGAGCATCTTGGCGCGCCTATTCATTATCCGCCTCAACATAAGCCGCCACTCGAGGCGAGTCATGACGAATGTCACTGGGGAGGACTGCTTCCGCTCCATAAACCATGAAGAAAGGCGTGTAACCCATAGACCTGTTAGGAGTAGTGTTGATGCTCCATAACACGGAGGGTAACTCCTCCACCCAACAACCCGGCGTCCGTTGCAAAGGGACTAAAAGCCGGGGCTTAATGCCCTTCAAGATCTCCTGATTAGCTCTCTCAGCTTGACCATTGGATTGAGGATGAGCCACTGATGAAACATCAAGTCGAATATGCTCTCGTTGACAAAACTCCTCCATAGCGCCCTTAGATAAATTGGTGCCATTGTCAGTTATAATGCTGTGTGGAAAGCCAAACCGAAATATCACCCTTTTCATGAACTGAACCGCCGTGGCTGCGTCACACTTACTAACTGGCTCTGCTTCAACCCACTTTGTGAACTTGTCAACTGCCACCAAGAGGTGGGTCTTTTTATCCTTGGACCTTTTAAAAGGCCCAACCATGTCCAGCCCCCAGACCGCAAATGGCCAAGTAATTGGAATCATCCTCAGCTCCTGAGCCGGAACATGAGCCCGTCGCGAGAACCTCTGGCAACCATCACATTTACTGACCAAGTCCTCCGCATCAGCATGAGCCGTCAGCCAATAAAAACCATGACGAAAAGCCTTGGCCACAAGGGATTTTGAGCCGGCATGATGGCCACAATCCCCTTCGTGAATCTCTCGCAAAATTTCTTGACCCTCCTCAGGGGAAACACAACGCTGGAACGCTCCCGTAACACTGCGGCGATGCAACTCACCATTGATAACAACCATTGACTTAGACCGCCGGGTTATTTGTCTGGCCAAAGTTTCATCCTCAGGCAAGTCTCCCCGGGTCATGTAAGCCAGGTATGGCACCGTCCAGTCCGGGGTGATGTGGAGAGCCGCCACCAACTGCGCCTCCGGGTCAGGGACAGCCAAATCTTCCTCTGTAGGTACCTTAACAGAAGGGTTATGCAAGATGTCCAGGAAAGTATTAGGCGGCACCGGTTTTCGCTGAGAGCCCAGCCGGCTTAATGCATCAGCCGCCTCGTTCTTCCTGCGATCGATGTGCTCTACTTGGTAACCCTGAAAGTGTCCAGCAATGGCATCAACTTCACGGCGATAAGCCGCCATGAGAGGGTCCTTGGAATCCCACTTGCCTGATACTTGTTGAGCCACTAAGTCTGAGTCGCCGAAGCACCTTACCCGGCTCAAGCTCATCTCCTTAGCCATCCGAAGACCATGGAGCAAGGCCTCGTACTCAGCCGCATTGTTAGTGCAAGGAAACATCAACCGTAGCAGATAATGAAACTTGTCACCTTTGGGGGAAGCCAATACAACTCCAGCCCCCGAGCCCTCCAATTGCCTGGACCCATCGAAGTGAATAGTCCAATATGTATTATCCGGCTTTTCCTCGGGCACTTGTAGCTCTGTCCAATCGTTGATGAAATCCACCAAAGCTTGAGATTTAACAGCAGTGCGTGGTACGTATTTCAGACCATGAGCCTCGAGCTCTATAGCCCACTTAGCCACTCTTCCTGTGGCTTCTCTGTTTTGGATGATATCTCCAAGGGGAGCAGAACTAACCACAGTGATAGGGTGACCCTGGAAATAATGCTTAAGCTTCCGGCTTGCCATGAACACACCATAAACAAGCTTCTGCCAATGTGGATACCGCTGTTTGGACTCGATGAGCACCTCGCTGACGTAATAAACCGGCCGCTGAACCAGATGCTCCTTACCCTCTTCCTTGCGCTCCACCACCACAGCCACACTGACGGCCCATGTGTTAGCAGCTACATACAGTAGTAAAGGCTCCTTGTCAACCGGAGCAGCAAGGACTGGGGGCTCCGCCAGCTGTCTCTTCAAATCCTCAAAAGCAGTATTAGCAGCATCATTCCAGACAAAGTCATCCGTTTTCTTCATCAACTGGTACAATGGCATGGCCTTCTCACCCAAACGGCTTATAAAACGGCTTAAAGCAGCGATACGACCCGCCAGGCGCTGGACGTCGTTTATACACGCCGGCTTAGCCAGAGAGGTGATTGCCTTGATCTTCTCCGGGTTAGCTTCAATGCCTCTATTAGAAACCAGAAAACCCAAGAGCTTGCCTGCAGGAACACCAAAAACACACTTGGCCGGGTTAAGCATCATCTTGTAGACCCGGAGATTATCAAAGGTTTCCCTCAGATCATCTATCAAGGTTTCCTTCTCCCTGGACTTAACCACAATATCATCCACATAGGCATGAACACTGCGCCCAATCTGGTTATGAAGACAGTTCTGCACGCAACGCTGATAAGTCGCCTGTGCACTCTTGAGTCCAAAAGGCATAGACACATAACAGAAGGCTCCAAAGGGAGTGATGAACGCCGTCTTCTCCTGGTCCTTAACTACCATTTTAATCTGATGGTATCCAGAATAAGCATCCAAGAAACTTAAGCGCTCGCAACCCGCCGTAGCATCAATGATTTGATCAATACGGGGAAGGGCAAAAGGATCAGCCGGACATGCCTTGTTTAAGTCCGTGTAGTCCACACACATCCGCCAGGTGCCATTCTTCTTGAGCACGAGCACCGGGTTAGCTAACCACTCTGGGTGAAAGACTTCAACAATAAACCCGGCCGCCAAGAGCCGGGCCACCTCCTCACCAATGGCTTTCCGCCTCTCTTCATTAAACCGTCGAAGGAATTGCCTGACCGGCTTAAATTTCGGATCAACATTGAGAGTGTGCTCAGCGAGTTCTCTAGGTACACCTGGCATGTCAGAAGGTTTCCATGCAAAAATGTCCCTATTCTCACGGATGAACTCGATGAGTGCGCTTTCCTATTTTGGATCCAGATTGGCACTGATGCTAAACTGCTGAGATGAATCACCTGGAACAAAATCAACAAGTTTAGTCTCATCAGCCGACTTAAATTTCATTGCCGGCTCATGCTCCGTAGTCGGCTTTTTCAGAGAGGTCATATCTGTTGGGTCAACATTGTCCTTGTAAAACTTCAACTCCTCCGTTGCACAAACAGATTCTGCATAAGCCGCATCGCCTTCCTCACACTCCAAGGCCACCTTCCGGCTGCCATGAACCGTAATGGTCCCATTGTGACCCGGCATCTTGAGCTACAGATACACGTAACACGGCCGTGCCATGAACTTGGCGTAAGCCGGCCGCCCAAATATGGCATGATACGGACTTCTTATCTTGACCACCTCAAAGGTCAATTTTTCCACCCTGTAGTTGTACTCGTCTCCAAAGGCCACTTCCAATTCGATCTTACCAACTAGATAAGCCGACTTACCAGGCACCACGCCATGGAAAACAGTATTGGACTGGCTGAGGTTCTTATCAATCAACCCCATACGACGGAAAGTCTCATAATAGAGGATGTTGATGCTGCTGCCTCCATCCATGAGCACCTTAGTGAACTTATATCCTCCCACCCGAGGAGCCACCACCAAGGCCAAGTGCCCCGGATTATCAACCCGGGGAGGGTGATCCTCCCTACTCCACACAATAGGCTGCTCGGACCATCTTAAATAGCGTGGAACCGCCGGCTCAACAGCATTCACAGCCCTCTTGTGAAGCTTCTGATCTCGCTTACACAGACTGGTGGTAAACACATGGTACTGTCCACCATTGAGCTGCTTTGGATTGGTCTGGTATCCCCCCTGTTGCTGTTGATGACCCTGGCCGGACTGCTGATTAAAGCCCCCTTAAACATTCTGAGGATTGGAATTTGAGCCGCCGCCCGGGCCATGAAAGCCGTCGGCGCCTGAGCCGCCGCCCGGGCCATTGTTGCCATTGAAGGCGTTGGAATTCTTAAAGCATTCATGATTGCGCAATCTTTCCATAGATGAGTAGCTGGCTTCTCCCTAGAGCCATGCCTTGGACAAGGCTCATTTAACAGTTGCTCCAGCGTCGGGCCTGACCCGCCGGCTCGGGGAGGTGGCCTCCCCTTGCGTCGCTGGTTATTACCCTGTGAGCTTGCGTTGGCCACAAACTCTAGGCTGCCGTCGGCCTTACGCTTGCCACCTCCTTGGTTCGGCGGGTTATGCTGAGGACACTTGCCATTGCCGTTCTTCCTTCCCTTCCCTGTCCTTTCATCATCTGAAGCGGGGTCCTTGGTACTATCAGAGTCGACGTATTTGACGAGAGCCGCCATCAGCGTACCCATATCATTGCAGTCGCGTTTGAGCCGCCCGAGTTTCATCTTCAGGGGCAGGAAGCGACAATTCTGCTCCAACATTAAGACTGTAGAGCCGGCATCCATCTTATCAGATGAATGTATTATCTCTTTGACCCGGCGAACCCAATGCGTCGTAGACTCACCCTCCTGCTGTTTATAGTTAGTCAAATCCACAATTGACATAGACTGCCTACAGGTATCTTTGAAGTTTTGGATGAACCGGGTTTTCAGCTCAGCCCAAGACCCGATGGAATTCGGTGGTAGCCCTTTCAACCAAGTGCGGGCAGTCCCATCTAACATCATGGTGAAGTACTTGGCCATCGCCGCTTCGCTGACCTCCAGCAATTCCATGGCCATCTCATAACTCTCGATCCAGGCTCCGGGTTGTAAATCAGCCGTGTAATTAGGCACCTTCCTAGGCCCCTTGAAGTCCTTGGGCAGACGTTCATTGCGGAGAGCCGGCACTAAACAAGGGACACCTCCAGTCCTCGTAGGGATACCCACATCGACGGAAGTCGTCGGATAAGCCGGGGGTGTCTGGTAAGCCGTCAACTGAGGCACTTGCTCCGCCTCTTGCCGTGCTCTGTCTTGGTCTGCTGCGCGAAAGGCCCCGTCATGAGCCGGGCGTGGCCAGGTGGCAAGTCACGGCGTCGGACATTACTTGAGCCGGTCGCTGAGGCCATGTGTCTGCTGTAACTCAGGCTCTGGCCTGGATGAGGGGTTGAATGGATCCTGTCCCGGCTATAAGAGTACGCCTCTTGCTGCGCCAGAGCCGTCTGAAGGAGTTCTCTGACCCGGCGGGTTTCAACAGCCGTTGGAGAATCGCCATCAATTGGGAGAGCCGCCAGCCGTGCCGCCGCGGCGACCATGTTTTCCAGCGGGTTGGCATAATGACCCGGTGGTATTGGCACGTACTGAGGCGGGCCCGGGTTCACCCGGGGAGGCCCCATCACTTGGGGTTGAATTGGCGTTCCAGTCCCGGGTGCTATGATCTCCGGCGGGTTACTAGGCCCTGCTCCAGGCGTGTTGAAGAGGTTTTGAGGATCGTAAACCGGAGGGAGTCGAGATTGGGCCTTTTGATGCCTCCTTCGCATGATCTCATTGGACGCGTTCTGATCCATCGTGAGCCGGAAGGACTGCGCCTGAATCAACTTTAACTGTGCCACCTCCGCGTCATGCTGAGCTTGATCCGCCGGGTCAACCGTAGCGATCAACAGGGCTGTCATCTTGTCCGTGAGATCCATCAGCACCTGAGCCGGCGAGGGCACCGGGTTTCCTGACCCGGCAGCAGGGTTTTGAACAGGCTGTGCACCGGCCATGAAGATTCCAACCCAGCTCGGCGGCTCAAAAGGGTCCGGAATGCTATCACCGTCGGAACAGCCCCTGAGCCTGCCATCTTGAAGTTGATACAACGAATTTGACTCATCCGTGGACGACTCGCCGTCAAAGCCGGCAGCCGTCTCATCGCCAGATCCAGACCCTTCAGAGAGTCCTCCATGAACACATCCCACAAAAGCGTGCTTCAAGGCAGGCAGAGCCCGGGCGGGTCGTGCACGCTGAGCCGTTTCGATGAGATCGGCGCAGAGATCCGGCTCAGGGCCTGGCTCTCCAATCTTGCCAATGAAGACATGAATTCCGCCAAAGGGGACCCGGTACCCATACTCAATTGAGCCGGCGTCGGGGCCCCAGTTTGCATCGTTGATGTAGAGCTTGCCGCGACGACTCTTGGTCATCCGGCCCACAGCGTATCCCGTGAGCCCTTCGAAGCTGCCCTTCAAGAACTCAAATCCACCGTGCGCCAGCCCCACGGTGGGCGCCACCTGTCGTGGAATTGTCCCGGTAGATGTCCTCGAGCTAGGACTTAGTCGTGGAGCCATCGCAGCTAGGAAGCTTAAAGGGGTTAAACGGGACAAGGAACACGAGGGTTATACTGGTTCGGCCCCTTACGGTGAAGGTAAAAGCCTACGTCCAGTTGAAGTGTTATTGATTAGGGTTTCGATGACCAGGGAGCTTGATTGCTATGCCTGGCTCTCGACGAGATCTTCCTTGTCCCTAAACCGCCGCCGGGTCGTCCCTTTATATAGAGAGGTTGACGCCCAGCGGCCCTCAGAGTCCCGGCCGGCTCATAACAGTGTCCGTCGGACTCCTAACTAACCTTGCCTTACACTACAAGTCTTGCCATACGGCGGTTTATTACTACGGGCCTTAAGCCATCTCCGGGTCTTAGGCCCGTTATTGACCCGCCGTCTTCAACTCTGGTATTGGGCTTCGCATAGTAACCATCATGGGTAACCCGGCCCCTCCTGGGCGGGTGACTCCAACGGTTATATCCTCAACACTAACCATAGCATGAAACTAGTGGATCCAAATCAGCCCCTTACGAAGCAACGCATAAACTAGGGTTTAAGCTTCTGTCACTCTAGCAACCCATCATCTACGTATTACTTCCCAATGCCTTCCTCTAGGCCCAAATAATGGTGAAGTGTCATGTAGTCGACGTTCACATAACACCACTAGAGGAGAGAAAACATACATCTCATCAAAATATCGAACGAATACCAAATTCACATGACTACTAATAGCAAGACTTCACCCATGTCCTCAGGAACAAACGTAACTACTCACAAAGCATATTCATGTTCATGATCAGAGGAGTATTAATATGCATTAAGGATCTGAACATATGATCTTTCACCAAATAAACCAATTAGCACCAACAACAAGGAGTAATGAACACTACTAGCAACCCACAAGTACCAATTTGTGGTTTTGATACAAGATTGGATACAAGAGATGAACTAGGGTTTTGAGAGGAGATGGTGCTGGTGAAGATGTTGATGGAGATTGAGCCCCTCCCGATGAGAGGATCGTTGGTGATGACGATGGTGATGATTTGCCCCTCCCGGAGGGAAGTTTCCCCGGCAGAACAGCTCCGCCGGAGCCCTAGATTGGTTCCGCCAAGGTTCTGCCTCGTGGCGGCGGAGTTTCGTGCCGAAAGCTTGCTTATGATTTTTTCAGGGTAAAAGCCTTCATATTGCAGAAGAGGGGCACCGGAGGGCCACCAGGGGGCCCACGAGACAGGAGGCGCACCCAGTAGGGGTGGGCGCGCCCCCCACCCTCGTGGACAGGGTGTGGGCCCCCTCTGGTACTTTCTTTGCTCAATAATTCTTAATAATTCCAAAAATGACTTTCGTGCAGTTTCAGGACTTTTGGAGCTGTGCAGAATAGGTTTCCAATATTTGCTCCTTTTCCAGCCAGAATCCCAGCTGCCGGCATTCTCCCTCTTCATGATAAACCTTGTAAAATAAGAGAGAATAGCCATAAGTATTGTGACATAACGTGTAGTAACAGCTCATAATGCAATAAATATTGATATAAAAGCATGATGCAAAATGGACGTATCAACTCCCCAAGCTTAGACCTCGCTTGTCCTCAAGCGGAAGCCGATATCGAAAAATATGTCCACATGTTTAGAGATAGAGGTGTCGATAAAAATAAAATACGGACATGAGAGCATCATGATCAATCTTATAACAGCAACATATATAGATTTTGTCATATGATTTCTTATGCTCAAGTAACAATCTATTCACAATGTCAAGTATGGTTCAGAAACTTCATTGAGAACTAACAAACTATAATCTCAGTCATTGAAGCAATTGCAATTTATCATAACATCGGAAAGAGTCAAGAATAGAGCTTTTCAGCAAGTCCACATACTCAACTATCATATAGTCTTCTACAATTGCTAACACTCACACAATACTTATGGTTATGGAGCTTTAATCGGACACAGAGAAAGATAGGGGCTTATAATTTTGCCTCCCAACGTATTCACCTTTGGGTGATGTCAACAATAATAGATCATGCTAACTTACGTCCAATTTGATATATATATATCAGGATCTTTCCAACACGAGGTGCTTGCCAAAGGATAAAATGAAAAGGGGGAAAGGTGAGGATCACCTTGACTTTTGCATAATGTAAAAGACATGAAGTAAAAGATAGGCCCTTTGCAGAGGGAAGCAGAGGTTGTCATGTGCTTTTATGGTTGGATGCACAAAATCTTAATGCAAAAGAACGTCACTTTATATTGCCACTTGTGATATGAACCTTTATTATGCAGTCCGTCGCTTTTATTACTTCCATATCACACGATCGTATAAAGCTTATTTTCTCTGCACTAATAAGTCATATATATTTAGAGAGCAATTTTTATTGCTTGCAGCATGACAACTTAATTACTTGAAGGATCTTACTCAATCCATAGGTAGGTATGGTGGACTCTCATGGCAAAACTAGGTTTAAGGATATTTGGAAGCACAAGTAGTATCTCTACTTGGTGCAAGGAATTTGGCTAGCATGAGGGGGAAAGGCAAGCTCAACATGTTTGAATGATCCATCACAATATACTTTAACTAAGATGTGAGAAAACATGACCCATTACGTTGTCTTCCTTGTCCAACATCAACTCATTAGCATGTCATACTTTAATGAGTGCATACAATTATAAAAGATGTCCAAGATAGTATATTTATATGTGAAAACCACTCTTTCTTTATTACTTCCTATTAATTGCAACGATGACCAAAACTATGTTTGTCAACTCTCAACAACTTTCATGCCTCATACTCTTTATATGTGAAGTCATTACTATCCTTAAGATCAGTATGAACTATTTATTTCCCTTTTTTATTCTTTCTATTTTCTCAAGATCATAGCAAGATAGCAAAGCCCTTGACTCAACACTAATCTTTATTATATAGCTCACGGACTCGATTACATAGAGAGATCACAAAGCAAAACTCAAAACTACTTCATACCAAAACTTTATTCTACTAGATCAAGATATTACTAAAAGGACCGAACTAAGTAAAACGGTAAAGAAAGGAGTGTGATGGTGATACGATACCATGGCACCTCCCCCAAGCTTGGCAGTTGCCAAGGGGAGTGCCCATACCCCTGTGATTATGTCCTCGGAGGTGGTGAAGAAGTAGTTCTTGATGATGTAGGTTTCTTCCTTAATTTGCGCTTGAGAATGGCATTTTGATCCCTTAGATCATCGATCTCCCGCTCAAGGCTTAATATCCTTTTGCATAGTTCCTATTTATTTTCCTGCAAGAGACGAAAAGGGATAAACTCGATCTTGGGTTTCTTTGCCTTATCAGGGAGGCTTGACTTTTTAAACTCCACATGCATGTCCCCCGGTTGAGGTAACGTGACTTCATCTTCATCTGAGCTCGTCTCCTCCCTTCCCTTAGGTTCATAGTCTTCTTCTTCCTCTATGGTCCAGCCACAATGCTCCAAGTCCCCGTAGACCTTAGGGTCTGCAAGGTAATCAGCCACATAGCTTTCCCCCTCCGAATCCTGGGACGACATATTGCTCTAATCTGCAGCAGAAACAGCTCGAAACAAAAACAGAAGATTTTTGCGTGATACGGTGGTCAAAACCTTCATGAGAATATATAATGAATTTTTACTGACCAAAAGAAGTATTGTGCAAGAAAACGGAGTCCGGAGAGCACACGAGGTGCCCACGAGGCAGGGGGGCGCGCCCAGTAAGGGTGGGCGCGCCCTCCACCCTCGTGGAGGTCTCGTGCACTTCCCGGACTACTTCTTCCTATCCTAAATTCTTAAATATTCCAAAACGGAGAAAAATTGCTATGGAAACTGTTTTGGAGTCGGTTTACTTACCGTACCACATACCTATTCCTTTCCGGAGTCTGAAACGTTCTGGAAAGTGTCCCTTATATATTCCTCCAGGGTTACGGTTTCAATAATATTAGTTTCAACATTTATAGGATTGCCTGAGATATAATGTTTGATTCTTTAACCGTTCACCACCTTCGGATTCGTGCCTTCGAAGTTGTTGATTTTTACGGCACCGGAACGATAGACCTCCTCGATAACGTAAGGACCTCCCCATTTAGAGAGAAGTTTTCCTGCAAAAAATCTTAAACGAGAGTTGAATAGCAACACATAATCACCTACGTTAAACTCACGCTTTTGTATTCTTTTGTCATGCCATCTTTTAACTTTTTCTTTAAACAGCTTGGCATTCTCGTAGGCTTGGGTTATCCATTCATCAAATGAGCTAATGTCAAATAACCTCTTCTCACCAGCAAGTTTGAAATCATAGTTGAGCCCTTTAATGGCCCAATATGCCTTATGTTCAAGTTCGAGAGGTAAGTGACATGCTTTTCCATAAACCATCTTATACGGAGGCATACCCATAGGATTTTTATATGCAGTTCTATAGGCCCACAATGCATCATCAAGTTTCTTGGACCAATTCTTTCTAGATCTATTAACAGTCTTTTGCAAAATTAATTTGAGCTCTCTATTGCTCAATTCTACTTGTCCACTAGACTGCGGGTGATAAGGAGATGCAATTCTATGATTAACATCATACTTAGCAAGCATTTTACGAAAGGCACCATGAATAAAATGTGAACCACCATCAATCATTAAGTATCTAGGGACTCCAAACCTCAGAAAAATAACTTCTTTAAGCATCTTAATACAGGTGTTATGATCAGCACTACTAGTTGGAATAGCTTCTACCCACTTAGTAACGTAATCAACAGCAACTAAAATATGTGTATATCCATTAGAGGCAGGAAAAGGTCCCATATAATCAAAGCCCCAAACATCAAATGGTTCAATAACAAGAGAATAATTCATAGGCATTTCTTGACGTCTACTAATATTACCAATTCTTTGACATTCATCACAAGACAATACAAACTTACGAGCATCTTTGAAGAGAGTAGGCCAATAAAAACCGGATTGCAATACCTTATGTGCAGTTCTATCTCCAGCGTGGTGTCCTCCATATGGTTCGGAGTGACACTTGCGTAGGATCTGTTCTTGTTCATGCTCAGGTACACAACGTCTAATAACACCATCTACTCCTTCTTTATAAAGGTGTGGGTCATCCCAGAAGTAATGTCTTAAATCATAAAAGAACTTTTTCTTTTGTTGGTATATGAAACCAGGTGGTATAAATTTAGCAACAATGTAGTTAGCATAATCAGCATACCATGGAGTAGTACGAGAAGCATTAACGACTGCTAATTGTTCATCAGGAAAGCTATCATCAATAGGTAGTGGGTCATCAAGAACATTCTCTAACCTAGACAAGTTGTCTGCAACGGGGTTCTCAGATCCCTTTCTATCAGTAATATGCAAATCAAATTCTTGGAGCAAGAGAACCCATCTAATAAGTCTAGGTTTAGCATCTTTCTTTTCCATAAGGTATTTAATAGCAGCATGATCAGTGTGAATAGTTACTTTAGAATCAACAATATAAGGTCTGAACTTATCACATGAAAATACAACTGCTAAGAATTCTTTTTTAGTGGTAGCATAATTTCTTTGGGCAGTGTCTAGAGTTTTACTCGCATACTGGATAACATTCAATTTCTTATCAACTCTTTGCCCTAGAACAACACCTACAGCATAATCGCTAGCATCACACATAATTTCAAAGGGTAAATTCCAATCAGGTGGCTGAACAATAGGTGCAGTGATCAAAGCTTTCTTAAGTATTTCAAACGCTTCTACACAATCATCATCGAAAACAAAAGGAATATCTTTTTGCAATAGATTAGTCAGAGGCCTAGAGATTTTAGAAAAGTCCTTAATGAACCTCCTGTAAAAACCGGCATGACCAAGGAAACTTCTTATACCTTTGATGTCCGTGGGACATGGCATCTTTTCAATAGCGTCAACTTTAGATTTATCAACTTCAATACCTCTTTCAGAAATTTTATGCCCCAAGACAATGCCTTCATTAACCATAAAGTGACACTTTTCCCAATTCAAGACGAGACTAGTGTCTTCACATCTCTGCAAAACTCGATCAAGGTTGCTCAGGCAATCATCAAAAGAGGATCCATAGACGGAGAAGTCATCCATGAATACCTCACAAATCTTTTCACAAAAGTCAGAGAATATAGCCATCATGCATCTTTGAAAGGTAGCAGGTGCATTACATAAACCAAAAGGCATACTTCTATAAGCAAAAGTACCAAAAGGGCAACTAAAAGTAGTTTTGGATTGATCCTCCGCTAACACAGGTATTTGAGAGAAACCAGAATAACCATCTAGAAAGCAGAAATGTGTATGTTTGGATAGTCTTTCTAGCATTTGATCAATAAAAGGTAAAGGGTAATGATCTTTCTTAGTAGCTTTATTTAATTTACGGAAATCATTTACCATCCTATAACCTGTAATAATTCTTTGCGGAATCAATTCATCTTTATCATTAGGAACAACAGTAATGCCTCCCTTCTTAGGGACACAATGGACAAGGCTTACCCACTCACTATCAGCAACGGGATAAATTAGACATGCCTCAAGGAGCTTTAGTATTCCCTTTCTTACCACTTCTTTCATCTTAGGATTTAACCGTCATTGATGATCTCTAACTGGTTTGGCACCTTCTTCCAATTTAATTTTGTGTTGGCATAGGGTGGGACTAATGCCCTTAAGATCATCCAGAGTATATCCAATAGCAGCACGGTGCTTCTTCAGAGTTTTCAATAATTTTTCCTCTTCCTGCTCTGAAAGGTTAGCACTAATAATAACAGGATATATCTTCTTTTCATCAAGATAAGCATATTTAAGATTATCAGGTAAAGGTTTGAGCTCAAACACGGGTCACCCTTGGGTGGAGGGGGATCCCCTAGGATTTCAACAGGTAAGTTGTGTTTCAGAATAGGACCCTGTTTAAGGAATACTTCATCTATTTCCCTTCTTTCATTCACAAACATATCATTTTCATGGTCTAGCAAATACCGTTCTAACGGATCAGTAGGAGGCACGACAATAGAAGCAAGACCAATAACTTCATCCTTACTAGGCAATTCTTTATTATGAGGTTGTCTACGAAATTTAGCAAAATTAAACTCATGTGTCATATCCCCTAAGCCAATTGTAACAACATCCTTTTCGCAATCAATCCTAGCATTAACAGTATTCAAGAAGGGTCTACCAAATATAATGGGACAAAAGCTATCTTGTGGGGAACCAAGAATAAGAAAATCAGCAGGGTATTTAACTTTCCCACACAAGACTTCAACATCTCTAACAATCCCAAATGGTGAAATAGTATCTCTATTGGCAAGCTTAATTGTAACATCAATATCTTCTAACTCGGCGGGTGCGATATCATGCATAATTTCTTCATATAAGGAAAAAGGTATTGCACTAGCACTAGCACCCATATCACATAAGCCATGATAACAATGATCTCCTATTTTAACAAAAATAACAGGCATGCCTACAACAGGTCTATGTATCTTAGCATCTGGTCTAGCAATATTAGCAGCTTCACCACAGAAGTAAATAACATGCGCATCTATATTATCATCCAAGAGATCTTTAACCATAGCAATACTAGGTTCAACTTTAATTTGCTCAGGAGGTGTATATGTTCTAGTATTACTCTTACGAACAACAGTTGAAGCTTTAGCATGATCCTTTATCCTAACAGGGAAAGGTGGTTCCTCAACACACGTAGTAGGAACAATAGGATCGTTATAAGTAATAGTCTTTTCTTCAACTGTAATAGGTGCAACTACTTTTACTTCAGTGGGAGGATTATATTTAAACCGCTTCTCCTTAGGGAGATCAACCTGAGTAGCAAAAGATTCACAGAAAGAAGCTACTATCTCAGAGTCAAGTCCATATTTAGCGCTAAATCCACGAAAAGGATCGGTATCCATAAAAGATTTAACACAATCAAACTTAGGTGTCATACCTGACTCCTTACCATCGCCAGAACCCCAATCTTCAGAGTTGCGTTTAATTCTTTCCAATAAGTCCCACTTAAATTCAATAGTCTTCAGCATATAAGAACCAGCACAGGAAGTATCGAGCATGGTGCGATCATTGAGAGAAAGCCGAGCATAAAATTTTTGAATAATCATTTCTCTTGAGAGCTCATGATTGGGGCATGAATATAACATTGACTTAAGCCTTCCCCAAGCTTGAGCGATGCTTTCTCCTTCGCGAGGCCAAAAATTATATATGTAATTACGATCACGATGAACAAGATGCATAGGATAGAACTTCTGGTGAAATTCCAACTTCAATCGTTTATAGTTCCAAGATCCCGTATCATCACATAGCCTATACCATGTCAATGCGTCCCCCTTCAAAGATAAAGGGAAGACCTTCCTCTTAACAACATCATCAGGAATACCTACAAGCTTAAATAATCCACAAACTTCATCCACATAGATAAGGTGTAAATCGGGATGCAATGTTCCATCTCCTGCAAAGGGATTAGCTAGCAGTTTCTCTATCATACCCGAAGGAATCTCAAAGTAAACATTTTCAATAGGTTCAGTAGGTTGAGGAGCAACTCTTTGCTCTACTGGTCGGGGCGAAGATGCCCTGAACAAGCCCCACAAAGGATTAGTTTCCATAGTAACAAGTGATAGAAAATTTCAGCACACGATATAAATGTTTCCTTACCAAGTTCCACTCACCAAAGGTGCTTCACTCCCCGGCAACGGCGCCAGAAAAGAGTCTTGATGACCCACAAGTATAGGGGATCTATCGTAGTCCTTTCGATAAGTAAGAGTGTCGAACCCAATGAGGAGCAGAAGGAAATGACAAGCGGTTTTCAGTAAGGTATTCTCTGCAAGCACTGAAATTGTAGGTAACAGATAGTTTTGTGATAAGATAATTTGTAACGGGTAACAAGCAATGAAAGTAAATAAAGTGCAGCAAGGTGGCCCAATCCTTTTTGTAGCAAAGGACAAGCCTGGACAAATTCCTATAATGAGAAAAGCGCTCCCGAGGACACATGGGAATTATCGTCAAGCTAGTTTTCATCACACTCATATGATTCACGTTCGTTACTTTGATAATTTGATATGTGGGTGGACCAGTGCTTGGGTACTGCTCTTTCTTGGACAAGAATCCCACTTATGATTAACCCCTATTGCAAGCATCCGCAACTACAAAACAAGTATTAAGGTAAACCTAACCATAGCATGAAACTAGTGGATCCAAATCAGCCCCTTACGAAGCAACGCATAAACTAGGGTTTAAGCTTTTGTCACTCTAGCAACCCATCATCTACTTATTACTTCCCAATGCCTTCCTATAGGCCCAAATAATGGTGAAGTGTCATGTAGTCGACGTTCACATAACACCACTAGAGGAGAGACAACATACATCTCATCAAAATATCGAACGAATACCAAATTCACATGACTACTAATAGCAAGACTTCACACATGTCCTCAGGAACAAACGTAACTACTCACAAAGCATATTCATGTTCATGATCAGAGGAGTATTAATATGCATTAAGGATCTGAACATATGATCTTTCACCAAATAAAACTATTAGCATCAACTACAAGGAGTAATGAACACTACTAGCAACCCACAAGTACCAATTTGTGGTTTTGATACAAGATTGGATACAAGAGATGAACTAGGGTTTTGAGAGGAGATGGTGCTGGTGAAGATGTTGATGGAGATTGACCCCCTCCCGATGAGAGGATCGTTGGTGATGACGATGGTGATGATTTCCCCCTCCTGGAGGGAAGTTTCCCCGGCAGAACAGCTCCGCCAGAGCCCTAGATTGGTTCCGCCAAGGTTCTGCCTCGTGGCGGCGGAGTTTCGTGCCGAAAGCTTGCTTATGATTTTTTCAGGGTAAAAGCCTTCATATTGCAGAAGAGGGGCACCGGAGGGCCACCAGGGGGCCCACGAGACAGGAGGCGCACCCAGTAAGGGTGGGCGCGCCCCCACCCTCGTGGACAGGATGTGGGCCCCCTCCGGTACTTTCTTTGCTCAATAATTCTTAATAATTCCAAAGATGACTTTCGTGGAGTTTCAGGACTTTTGGAGCTGTGCAGAATAGGTTTCCAATATTTGCTCCTTTTCCAGCCAGAATCCCAGCTGCCGGCATTCTCCCTCTTCATGATAAACCTTGTAAAATAAGAGAGAATAGCCATAAGTATTGTGACATAACGTGTAATAACAGCCCATAATGCAATAAATATCGATATAAAAGCATGATGCAAAATGGACGTATCAGACGCCTCCACCGATGTCCCCGCCCAATAAGGCAGACGACTCCGAGGTGTCGTCCCGGAGGATCTCTCCCGATCAACAAGCGGTGCGAGGGACAATGAAGACTAGGCCCGAAGGTGACACTTCGGCCGTCCAGGGTCCGGGGTGTGCGGCCCCTGCGGGGACCAACAATAAAGGCCCCGGACTATTCGATTTACAGCCATAGACGACTCTAAGGTCGAGTAAACATATTCCTTTGAAGGGAGTCTGTACCCCTACAGCTGCTTCCAGGGATCCGGAGGCGCCGGATTCATTGATGGACATATTGCGACATGCGCCTGTCTCAAAGGAACATCGTACCTTGATGGGTACGGTGGTTGAGAGGGTTTTGTCCGCGAAAAGCGGATTGAATGAAGCCTTTACGGGCCTGCTAAGAGGCTTCGAGGTACGTAATGTAATATTTTCAGTTGTGCTATAAACGCAAAATGCGCCTGTGTATAGATAGTAGCCCCTGAGACTCTAGTTGGCGTCCAAAGGGAGGCGATCAGAGGATCAAGAAAGATACGCCCAGGAAATAATCTGACTAATTGGAACACAGGCTGTTACATCCCTGGCGACTGCCCAAGCTACAGAGGTTGCAGATCCGAAGCAGAAACTGGATGTGGCGGATGATGACATCACGCTTATTAACAGGCTGCTCGACGAGGCGCAAGGTATGTTTTTGCGGCGGTCAATTTATGCAAGTACTATAATATGAGCATGACGCTGAGAATTGTATACTGAGATATGCATAACTGCAGATAGTGCTGCCGCGGTTGAGACCCTTCAGGCTGAGCTTGCTCGGGCCAAGGAGCAAGCCAGGATGAGTAATGCGGCTGCCGAAAAGGCGGCAGCTGAATTAAAGGCCGAACAGGCTGCTCGGCGCCAGTGCGAGGAGAGAATATCTATCATGGCGCTTGAGCTAAAGGATGCCACTATCCGATGCGAATTTCTCGAGCAAGATAACAAAACCAGAGCGACCGATCTTGACAAGGCCTTACAAGAGGCGAGGGAAGCACGGTCCGAGTCTAGAGCGGCTTGGGAGGAGATCCGACAAACTGGGGAGATCGCGGCTGGTAAGCCCTTCTTATTACGAACTAAATTCAGCGATCCGAAGTATGCCCTGCTTAATCAAATGTGGAGTTCTTCGGACGCATTTTTGGACTTGCCGAAGAGTGTCTCCGATGCGACGCAGTTTTTCCAAGCGCAAGAAGAACATGCGGCGAAAAAGCTTTTCTGGTCGCAATTCAGCATGCCAAAGCCTCCGCTGTTGCTGAACGAATAGATGGCCCAGTGCGCCGAGCTCCACAAGATATCCGGATCTGCCATGAAGGACATCGTAGTCTGGCTGTGGCCGACTGAGCTAATTCCGAATAGTTATTTCGGTTTGGTGCAACGACTAGTTGATGCAGTACCGCGTATCGACGCTGTTAAGTGGTCAACGTGCATAGAAGGTGCATAGATGGCCCTTGCCCACGTCAAGACGTACTGGGCAAAGATGAAGGCCACCGATATTGCAGCGAAAAGTCCACCCAAGGGCGAGGACCATCACATGCCAGACCATTATTTTGAGGATGTCCTAGAGGGTGCCTGCTTGATAGAGGGTCAGTGCTCGAAAGATATTATGTTCGAGTGAAGTGTACCGAAATTGTAAAAACAATATTATGATATATTTAAGGCTATATTTTTTATACTTTTGCCTAAAAAGTTTTTGGTGCCTCCCGTGCGGCCGTTTTTTGTATAATATGAAAGTTTGCCAGTCGTCGGCTTCTGCCCCCTCGCGTATAACGCGGGGGTGTTCGGAAAAGCACTTGATCACTCTTGACCGAACGTCTTGGTCCATTAAGGATGTGTCAATCCGGCGAACCAGGCAATCAGACTATAGGGCTTTAACACTTTCACTTAGCCATAGGAGTTTGATGGTGGGTCTATGATATAGCCCCTGGTATGTACGCGGTTATCCGAATACGGTGCGTTTACATACGTGATCAGAAGAATGGTCCTTCGTGTAATACAGAAGGAATCGCGAAGATTCCGGTGAGTTATCGAGTGGTTGACCAGCTCTCGCCGCATCATGACAGTCAGTTTTCGGCCTTCTCTACTGAGGTGCTCATCCAGATGAACCAGGACACAATCGTAGTAGTTCTCCCTTTACTACCCTAGCTGATAGAGCGAAATGTAAGGTAGTAAGCACAGGAGCCGGGCAACCCAACTATTGACCAAAGTCATGATTCGGAGCTGATGCATATAAGGCCAAACTCGTGACACCGAAGTGTGCTGTAAAGTTGTTCGGACTTGTCGGCACCTCATATGTTGCCATATCGAGCCCCTGGCAACATATCCGAGGTGCGTGCGTGAAATAACCACAGAAGCGACATTCAGTTCTTTGAGAAAAGCGAATACTGAATACGTACTACCAAGGCTATTTGACATGCCAGGGGTCGAAAGCAGAGAAAAAGTGCAATTTACAGGTTTGAAATAAAGAGTGCGGTCTACAAAAAACATTTGGACCTCCTATCGCACGTCTGCGCTGCCTTGCCTTGGTTAAAGGACTTCTCAGCAAATATGGTCACCTGTGGTAAAATATAAAAAATGGTTAGAAAAAGAAAAAGAATATGAGAGTGCGAATAGTGTTATAGGTCTGTCCGCATTGTGCCTCCGCCGGTGACCAGGGTATTTTGAGTGTATAATTATGTGCGCGGGACAGACTTCACGGCTTATATGGGCGGATGACGGAGGTCGAACTACTAATTCAGCTCTGAGATTGATTGGTCCTGTCTAATGGAGACCGGCGGTTTGATGGTCGGCAAGATGTGTGGCGTGATAAGGCCGCTTGGTACATCGGTCACAGTAGCCATAGTATGCTCCTCTGTACGGAGGGAGCATTCCATATTTCCGGTTATCGTGATGGTGCCGCGTGGACCGGGCATATTAAGTTGGAGATAGGTGTAATGTGGGACCACATTAAAGCGAGCAAAAGCGGTACGCCCGAGTAGTCCATGGTAGCTACTGCGGAGCGGGACAATATCGAAGGTCAAGCCTTCGCTTCGAAAGTTGTTCGGCGAGCCAAAAACGACTTCCAATGTAATCGAGCCCATGCAGTGAGCTTCTACGCCGGATATTGTTCCCTTGAAGGTAGTTGTGGTGGGCCCGATTCTTGAAGGATCAATGCCCATTTTGCGGACAGTGTCTTGGTAGAGTAGATTAAGGCTACTGCCGCTGTCCAAAAGGACTTTCGTGAGATGGAACCCATCGGTAATTGGATCGAGTATGAGAGCGGCCGGACCTCCGTGAAGGATACTGGCTGGGTGGTCCTTGCGATCAAAAGTGATGGGGCGGGCTGCCCATTGGCTTAATTTTGGGGCGGCTGGCTCTATGGCGCCGGCGTCCCGTAGCATGCGCTTGCAGTCCCCTGTAGGGATGTGTGATAACCCACAAGTGTAGGGGATCGCAACAGTTTTTGATAAGTAAGAGTGTCGAACCCAACGAGGAGCTAAAGGTAGAATAAATATTCCCTCAAGTTCTATCGACCACCGATACAACTCTACGCATGCTTGACGTTCGCTTTACCTAGAACAAGTATGAAATTAGAAGTACTTTGTAGGTGTGATAGGAAAGGTTTGCAAGATAATAAAGAGTACGTAAATATAAACTAGGGGCTGTTTAGATAAAGATGCAATAAAGTAAATAAGGCGAGTGTGGAGAAGTGGTGGTAGGAGTTGTGAAATTGTCCCTAAGCAATTGACTACGTTACTAGACCGATAATCACTATTGCAATTCTATTTGAGGGAGAGGCGTAAGCTAACATACTTTCTCTACTTGGATCATATGCACTTATGATTGGAACTCTAGCAAGCGTCCGCAACTACTAAAGATTCATTAATGTAAAACCCAACCATAGCATTAAAGAATCAAGTCCCCTTTTATCCCATACGCAACAATCCCCTTACTCGGGTTTGTGTTTTATCCCATGATGATTTTTATAATACAATGGAATTGTACAAGGGGATAATTATTTTTGTTGAAAAGTTTCTGTAATCAAGATTCACAAAGTTTCCGTGAGCATGAACAAAGTTCAAGGAGCTCTCCCACTTCAACAATGCTTGTCTTTCTTACTTTCACTTTCCTTTTTGAAAAGTTTTTAGGTTCCCCTCTTTATTTTTTTTGTTTTTAAACTATATAAAAGCACTCAACAGAAATAAATGACTCTCTAAAACTTCCGGGTTGTCTCCCTGGCAGCGCTTTCTTTAAAGCCATTAAGCTAGGCATATAGTGCTCAAGTAATGGATCCACCCGGATCCCAAGGTATATCAAAGCCAATTTTAATTAACAATGATTTGTAATTTAGTAGTGAGCACAAAGTAACATAAATCAAGCAATGACGAAGTCTAACTCTCTTCCTATGCATCGGCATGTCATAAAAGAACAATTCATGCACACCAAGTAAAGGCCAATGCATAGTATAAGCAGTTTCTTGCAATTTTATCATATTGGAAACATAGAGAGGTGGAGATATAGTTCCTCTCTCATAATAATTGCAAGTAGGAGCAGCAAGCACATGCATATTATATTCATCAAAATCATCATGTGCAACGGTAAAAGGCAACCCGTCAATATAATCCTTAATAAGCACAAACTTCTCCGATATAGTGTAGTTTGGAGAATTCAAAAAGATAATAGGACTATCATGCGTGGGTGAAATAGCAACAATTTCATGTTTAACATAAGGAACTATAGCAAGTTCATCTCCATAAGCATAATTCATATTGGCATCTTGGCCACAAGCATAGCAAGCATCATCAAAAAGGGATATTTCAAACAAATTCAAGGGATCATAGCAATCATCCTTCGATAAGCACAAAGGGGAATTAAACAATGTATGAGTTGAAGAGGTACTCTCATTAGAAGGTGGGCACGGGTGATCAATCCGCTCTTCCTCCTTTTGTTCTTCGCTCTCCTCATCATCTTTTTCATCCAATGAGCTCACAGTTTCATCAATTTCTTCTTCCATAGCTTCCTGCAAAATATTAGTCTCTTCTTGGACAGCGGAGAAGTCCTCAATATATGGTTTAACATAGGCATTAGAAGCATAATTATCATAACAATATTCAAGTATGGCAAAATTTTCAGATTTGTAGAGAGTAGCATCATACTTTTCAATCAAAGAAGAAATTTCATAAGCACCCTTAAAAGCAACAAATTCTTCAATTTGTTGAACATCATAGTAATTATAAACACCCTTAGCATACGAAGATACGATTCCATTATCAATAAACTCACATTGGTAGGGAAGGTGTTTCTTAGGGTTTTCAGAACAACAAGTAACATCATATATTTCACTTAAATTCCAAGCATAGCATTGCAAACGTTGAATTTGATCCCATAATAGTTTCCCTTTTCAGATATACGGTGTCGCACATAACAAGCATGATCATCTAAAGATTTGCCCTCAACTAAGCTAGTTGGGGTTTCAGCACGAGCACATAGGGATCGAAGATGATCCAAGTAAAAAGCTTCAGTGGTGTGATAGATTTTGAGTGGTTCTTCAACCATTGGTGCAGTAGGTACAACTAATTTTTTTGGTATTTTGCGTTTCCTACCCATAACTAAAGATAGAAAACAATTAAGAACAGCAAATAAAAATTACTTAGTGATAAAGCAAACAAGCACACACGAGAATATTCACCCCATGCTATGATTCCCCGGCAACGGCGCCAGAAAAAGGTCTTGATAACCCACAAGTGTAGGGGATCGCAACAGTTTTCGATAAGTAAGAGTGTCGAACCCAACGAGGAGCTAAAGGTAGAATAAATATTCCCTCAAGTTCTATCGACCACCGATACAACTCTACGCACGCTTGACGTTCGCTTTACCTAGAACAAGTATGAAACTAGAAGTACTTTGTAGGTGTGATAGGAAAGGTTTGCAAGATAATAAAGAGTACGTAAATATAAACTAGGGGCTGTTTAGATAAAGATGCAATAAAGTAAATAAGGCGAGTGTGGAGAAGTGGTGGTAGGAGTTGTGAAATTGTCCCTAAGCAATTGACTATGTTACTAGACCGATAATCACTATTGCAATTCTATTTGAGGGAGAGGCGTAAGCTAACATACTTTCTCTACTTGGATCATATGCACTTATGATTGGAACTCTAGCAAGCGTCTGCAACTACTAAAGATTAATTAATGTAAAACCCAACCATAGCATTAAAGCATCAAGTCCCCTTTTATCCCGTACGCAACAATCCCCTTACTCGGGTTTGTGTTTCAGTCACTCACGCAACCCACTATAAGCGAATCATGAACGTATTGCAACACCCTACAGCGGGAATCCCTCACGCTTGCGTGACACGGAGGGCACAATAGGACAGCACCAATAATAAAACATGCAACTCAAATCAATCATAGCAATTCATCAATCACCGATAGGACAACGAAAATCTACTCAAACATCATAGGATGGCAACACATCATTGAAAAATAATATGAAGCATAAAGCACCATGTTCAAGTAGAGGGTACAGCGGGTTGCGGGAGAGTGTACCGCTGAATATAGAGGGGGGAAGGTGATGGAGATGTTGGTGAAGATGGCGGAGGTGTTGGTGAAGATCGTGGTGATGATGATGGCCCCCGGCAGCGCTCCGGCGCCACCGGAAGCAAGGGGGAGAGAGGCCCCCTTCTTCTTCTTCTTCCTTGACCTTCTCCCTAGATGGGAGAAGGGTTTACCCTCTGGTCCTTGGCTCCCATGGCGTGGGAGGGGCGAGAGCCCCTCCGAGATTGGATCTATCTCTCTGTCTCTCTCTGTTTCTGCGTTCTCAGATTCTGCCCCTTCACCGTTTCTTTTATATCCGGAGATCCGTAACTCCGATTGGGGTGAATCTTTCGCCCAGATTTTTCTCGTAAAATTAGCTTTCTTGCGGCAAAAGAAGAGCATCAACCGCCTTACGGGTGGCCCAGGAGAGTGCCAGGCGCGCCCAGGGGGGAGGGCGCGCCGCCCTATCTCCTGGCCACCTCGGGCACTGTTTCGCGTTAATTCTTCCTCCGGGAAATGCCAAATATTCCAAAATAATTCTCCGTCCATTTTTACCCCGTTTGGATTCCGTTTGATATTGGGTTTCTGCGAAACATAAAACATGCAACAAACAGGAACTGGCACTGGGCACTGGATCAATATGTTAGTCCCAAAAATAGTATAAAAAGTTGCCAAAAGTATATGAAAGTTTGAATAATATTGGCATGGAACAATCAAAAATTATAGATACGACGGAGACGTATCAGCATCCCCAAGCTTAATTCCTGCTCGTCCTCGAGTAGGTAAATGATAAAAAGTTAATTTTTGATGTGGAATGCTACCTAGCATAATCTTGATCATAAATCTAATCATGGCATGAATATTAAGACACGAGTGATTCAAGGCAATAGTCTATCATTTGACATAAAAACAATAATACTTCAAGCCTACTAATAAAGCAATCATGTCTTTTCAAAATAACATGGCCAAAGAAAGTTATCCCTACAAAATCATATAGTCTGGCTATGCTCCATCTTCACCACACAAAATATTCACATCATGCACAACCCCGATGACAAGCCAAGCAATTGTTACATACTTTTGACGTTCTCAAACTTTTTCAACTTTCACGCAATACATGAGCGTGAGCCATGGACATAGCACTATAGGTGGAATAGAATATGATGGTGGAGGTTTATGTGGAGAAGACAAAAAGGGAGAAAGTCTCACATCGACGCGGCTAATCAACGGGCTATGGAGATGCCCATCAATTGATGTCAATGCGAGGAGTAGGGATTGCCATGCAACGGATGCACTAAGAGCTATAAGTGTATGAAAGCTCAAACTGAAACTAAGTGGGTGTGCATCCAACTTGCTTGCTCATGAAGACCTCGGGCATTTGAGGAAGCCCATCATCGGAATATACAAGCCAAGTTCTATAATGAAAATTCCCACTAGTATATGAAAGTGATAGCATAGGAGACTCTCTCTATGAAGAACATGGTGCTACTTTGAAGCACAAGTGTGGTAAAAGGATAGTAGCGTTGCCCCTTCTCTCTTTATCTCTCTTTTTTTATTTTCTTATTTTTTTATTTTTTATTTTCTCTTTTTTTGGTGGGCTTCTTTGGCCTCTTTTTTTGGGCTTCTTTGGCCTCTTTTATTTTTCATAAAGTCCGGAGTCTCATCCCGACTTGTGGGGGAATCATAGTCTCCATCATCCTTTCCTCACTGGGGCAATGCTCTAATAATGGTGATCATAACACTTTTATTTACTTACAACTCAATACTACAACTCGATACTAGAACAAAGATATGACTCTATATGAATGCCTCCGGCGGTGTACCGGGATGTGCAATGATCTAGCGTAGCAATGACATCAAAAAATGGACAAGCCATGAAAACATCATGCTAGCTATCTTACGATCATGCAAAGCAATATGACAATGAATGCTCAAGTCATGTATATGATGATGATGAAAGTTGCATGGCAATATATCTTGGAATGGCTATGGAAATGCCATGATAGGTAGGTATGGTGGCTGTTTTGAGGAAGATATAAGGAGGCTTATGTGTGATAGAGCGTATCGTATCATGGGGTTTGGATGCACCGGCGAAGTTTGCACCAATTCTCGAGGTGATAAAGGGCAATGCATGGTACCGAAGAGGCTAGCAATGATGGAAGGGTGAGAGTGCGTATAATCCATGGACTCAACATTAGTCATAAAGAACTCACATACTTATTGCAAAAATCTATTAGTCATCGAAACAAAGTACTACGCGCATTCTCCTAGGGGGATAGATTGGTAGGAAAAGACCATCGCTCGTCTCCGACCGCCATTCATAAGGAAGACAATCAATAAATAAATCATGCTCCGACTTCATCACATAACGGTTCACCATACATGCATGCTATGAGAATCACAAACCTCAACACAAGTATTTCTAATAATCAACAGTCGCCCACTAGCATGACTCTAATATCACCACCTTTATATCGCAAAACTATTGCAAGGAATCAAACATATCATATTCAGTGATCTACAAGTTTTGTGTAGGATTTTATGACTAACCATGTGAATGACCAATTCCTGTCATCTCTCTAAATAGATATAAGTGAAGCAAGAGAGTTTAATTCTTTCTACAAAAGATATGCCCACTCTCTAACAAATATAAGTGAAGCAAAAGAGCATTCTACAAATGGCGGTTTTCTATGTGAAGAGAAACAAGCAATCCAGACTTCAAATGATATAAGTGAAGCACATGAAGCATTCTATAAATCCATACTCAAAAGTTTTAAGTGAAGTGCAATGAGCATTCTATAAATCAACCAAGGACTATCTGATACCAGCATGGTGCATAAAATAAAAATGAAACTAAGTGCAAAAGACGCTCCAAGACTTGCACATAATGCATGAATGAAACAAATTCGAAAACATACCGATACTTGTTGAAGAAAGAGGGGATGCCTTCCGGGGCATCCCCAAGCTTAGACGCTTGAGTCTCCTTGAATATTTACTTGGGGTGCCTCGGGCAGCCCCAAGCTTGAGCTCTTGCCTCTCTTCCTTTTCCTCACATCGAGACCTCCTCGATTAGACACTTCATCCACACAAAACTTCAACAGAAAACTCGGTAAGATCCGTTAGTATAATAAAGCAAATCACTACTCTAGGTACTGTTGCAAACCAATTAATATTTTATTTTTGCATTCTATCTACTGTAATATAGCTTTTCCATGGCTTAATCCACTGATATAAATTGATAGTTTCATCAAAACAAGCAAACTATGCATCAAAAACAGAATCTGTCAAAAACAGAACAGTCTGTAGCAATCTGAACATTCACCATACTTCTGGTACCCCAAAAATTCTACCAAAATTAGGAAAAACAAACAAGTTGTATAGAAAGACATTGCAAAAAGAATCAGAACCAATTGACGTTCCAGTTAAAAATGTAAAATCACGCACTACAGCCAAAGTTTCTGTCCTGCACCGTACAAACCAACAAGCCTTGTAAACATCCTAAAGGCAAACCTTGGCACATTATTTTTATAATACAATGGAATTGTACAAGGGGATAATTATTTTTGTTGAAAAGTTTCTGTGATCAAGATTCACAAAGTTTCCATGAGCATCAACAAAGTTCAAGGAGCTCTCCCACTTCAACAATGCTTGTCTTTCTTACTTTCACTTTCCTTTTTGAAAAGTTTTTAGGTTCCCCTCTTTATTTTTTTTGTTTTTAAACTATATAAAAGCACTCAACAGAAATAAATGACTCTCTAAAACTTCCGGGTTGTCTCCCTGGCAGCGCTTTCTTTAAAGCCATTAAGCTAGGCATATAGTGCTCAAGTAATGGATCCACCCGGATCCCAAGGTATATCAAAGCCAATTTTAATTAACAATGATTTGTAATTTAGTAGTGAGCACAAAGTAACATAAATCAAGCAATGACGAAGTCTAACTCTCTTCCTATGCATCGGCATGTCATAAAAGAACAATTCATGCACACCAAGTAAAGGCCAATGCATAGTATAAGCAGTTTCTTGCAATTTTATCATATTGGAAACATAGAGAGGTGGAGATATAGTTCCTCTCTCATAATAATTGCAAGTAGGAGCAGCAAGCACATGCATATTATATTCATCAAAATCATCATGTGCAACGGTAAAAGGCAACCCGTCAATATAATCCTTAATAAGCACAAACTTCTCCGATATAGTGTAGTTTGGAGAATTCAAAAAGATAATAGGACTATCATGCGTGGGTGAAATAGCAACAATTTCATGTTTAACATAAGGAACTATAGCAAGTTCATCTCCATAAGCATAATTCATATTGGCATCTTGGCCACAAGCATAGCAAGCATCATCAAAAAGGGATATTTCAAACAAATTCAAGGGATCATAGCAATCATCCTTCGATAAGCACAAAGGTGAATTAAACAATGTATGAGTTGAAGAGGTACTCTCATTAGAAGGTGGGCACGGGTGATCAATCCGCTCTTCCTCCTTTTGTTCTTCGCTCTCCTCATCATCTTTTTCATCCAATGAGCTCACAGTTTCATCAATTTCTTCTTCCATAGCTTCCTGCAAAATATTAGTCTCTTCTTGGACAGCGGAGAAGTCCTCAATATATGGTTTAACATAGGCATTAGAAGCATAATTATCATAACAATATTCAAGTATGGCAAAATTTTCAGATTTGTAGAGAGTAGCATCATACTTTTCAATCAAAGAAGAAATTTCATAAGCACCCTTAAAAGCAACAAATTCTTCAATTTGTTGAACATCATAGTAATTATAAACACCCTTAGCATACGAAGATACGATTCCATTATCAATAAACTCACATTGGTAGGGAAGGTGTTTCTTAGGGTTTTCAGAACAACAAGTAACATCATATATTTCACTTAAATTCCAAGCATAGCATTGCAAACGTTGAATTTGATCCCATAATAGTTTCCCTTTTCAGATATACGGTGTCGCACATAACAAGCATGATCATCTAAAGATTTGCCCTCAACTAAGCTAGTTGGGGTTTCAGCACGAGCACATAGGGATCGAAGATGATCCAAGTAAAAAGCTTCAGTGGTGTGATAGATTTTGAGTGGTTCTTCAACCATTGGTGCAGTAGGTACAACTAATTTTTTTGGTATTTTGCGTTTCCTACCCATAACTAAAGATAGAAAACAACTAAGAACAGCAAATAAAAATTACTTAGTGATAAAGCAAACAAGCACACACGAGAATATTCACCCCATGCTATGATTCCCCGGCAACGGCGCCAGAAAAAGGTCTTGATAACCCACAAGTGTAGGGGATCGCAACAGTTTTCGATAAGTAAGAGTGTCGAACCCAACGAGGAGCTAAAGGTAGAATAAATATTCCCTCAAGTTCTATCGACCACCGATACAACTCTACGCACGCTTGACGTTCGCTTTACCTAGAACAAGTATGAAACTAGAAGTACTTTGTAGGTGTGATAGGAAAGGTTTGCAAGATAATAAAGAGTACGTAAATATAAACTAGGGGCTGTTTAGATAAAGATGCAATAAAGTAAATAAGGCGAGTGTGGAGAAGTGGTGGTAGGAGTTGTGAAATTGTCCCTAAGCAATTGACTACGTTACTAGACCGATAATCACTATTGCAATTCTATTTGAGGGAGAGGCGTAAGCTAACATACTTTCTCTACTGGGATCATATGCACTTATGATTGGAACTCTAGCAAGCGTCTGCAACTACTAAAGATTAATTAATGTAAAACCCAACCATAGCATTAAAGCATCAAGTCCCCTTTTATCCCGTACGCAACAATCCCCTTACTCGGGTTTGTGTTTCAGTCACTCACGCAATCCACTATAAGCGAATCATGAACGTATTGCAACACCCTACAGCGGGAATCCCTCACGCTTGCGCGACACGGAGGGCACAATAGGATAGCACCAATAATAAAACATGCAACTCAAATCAATCATAGCAATTCATCAATCACCGATAGGACAACGAAAATCTACTCAGGCATCATAGGATGGCAACACATCATTGGAAAATAATATGAAGCATAAAGCACCATGTTCAAGTAGAGGGTACAGCGGGTTGCGGGAGAGTGGACCACTGAATATAGAGGGGGGAAGGTGATGGAGATGTTGGTGAAGATGGCGGAGGTGTTGGTGAAGATCGCGGTGATGATGATGGCCCCCGGCAGCGCTCCGGCGCCACCGGAAGCAAGGGGGAGAGAGGCCCCCTTCTTCTTCTTCTTCCTTGACCTTCTCCCTAGATGGGAGAAGGGTTTCCCCTCTGGTCCTTGGCTCCCATGGCGTGGGAGGGGCGAGAGCCCCTCCGAGATTGGATCTATCTCTCTGTCTCTCTCTGTTTCTGCGTTCTCAGATTCTGCCCCTTCACCGTTTCTTTTATATCCGGAGATCCGTAACTCCGATTGGGGTGAATCTTTCGCCCAGATTTTTCTCGTAAAATTAGCTTTCTTGCCGCAAAAGAAGAGCATCAACCGCCTTACGGGTGGCCCAAGAGAGTGCCAGGCGCGCCCAGGGGGGAGGGCGCGCCCCTATCTCCTGGCCACCTCGGGCACCGTTTTGCGTTAATTCTTCCTCCAGAAAATCCCAAATATTCCAAAATAATTCTCTGTCCGTTTTTATCCCATTTGGATTCCGTTTGATATTGGGTTTCTGCGAAACATAAAACATGCAACGGACAGGAACTGGCACTGGGCACTGGATCAATATGTTAGTCCCAAAAATAGTATAAAAGTTGCCAAAAGTATATGAAAGTTGAATAATATTGGCATTGAACAATCAAAAATTATATATACGACGGAGACGTATCAATGTGCGTCACATATACCATGTTCACTGTCTTTACTTCGGGGGGGGGGGAGGGGGGATTGCTCCTGACCCCCGGAATTGCTCGGGGGGGGGGGGGGGGGGGGGGGGGGCAGGCTGGCGAGTCTCTTTGTCATCGCTATCACTGGGCGGCCCCTTCACCTTGTGTTCGGCATTAAGCTTGCCGACTTGTTTAAAATCCTAACAGCTCCTGTTGGTGTGTTTGGCTGGTTTAACGGGGGTGCCATGAATCTGCCAGGGCCGATCCAGTATCTTGTCTAAATTGGATGGTCCGTCTCTGTTTGCCTTGACTGGATTTTTCCGTTGACCGGGTTTGGAACCACTGAATCCGGCGTTGACCGCCATGTCTTGCGTTCCTTCATTGTTATTGCGATGCTTGTGTTGATTGTGTCGTGGCTTGCGGTTGTCGTCTCGAACTTCGGAAGTACCCGGATCAACGGTACTGTTTCTTCTACGAGCGAGCCAGCTGTCTTCTCCCGCGCAAAAACGGGTCATCAGAGTGGTAAGGGCAGCCATGGATCTTGGTTTTTCTTGACCGAGGTGGCGGGCGAGCCACTCATCTCGGACGCTATGTTTAAAGGCCGCGAGGGTTCGGCGTCCGGACAATCGACAATTTGGTTCTTTTTGATCAAGAACCTAGTCCAGAGCTTCCTGGCAGACTCCCCGGGCTGCTGGATGATGTGACTTAGGTCATCGGCGTCCGAAGGCCGAACATATGTACCTTGGAAGTTATTGCGGAAGGCATCTTCCAAGTCTTCCCAGCTGCCGATGGAATTCTCAGGGAGGCTGTTCAGCCAGTGCCGCGCTGCCCCCTTTAGTTTTAGTGGGAGGTATTTGATGGCATGGATGTCATCACCGCGGGCCATGTGGATATGGAGGAGGAAATCTTCAATCCATACTGCGGGGTTCTGTTGTTCCATCGTATGATTCGATATTCATGGGTCTAAACCCTTCCAGGAATTCGTGTTCCATTATTTCATCAGTGAAGCAAAGGGGGTGTGCGGCGCCTCTATGTCGGGCCACGTCGCGATGTAGCTCGGATGGAGTTCGTCTGCGGTGCTCGGCCCGGGCGTGGTTTTGTTTGTCATGTCCGGCTAGATGTCCGTCGTTGCGCGTCCGGGCACGTCCCTGTGATCTGTAGATCGATCTGGTCTGACCTGCTCTGTTCTCTAGGTCCTGCCGCAGGTCATATGTATCACCCCGAGCTGTTATGTCTCTGCTCTTACCACGAAGTGGTACGGGCTGGTATTCGGCTTGAGTTGCCGCTTTGTCCCGGCCGCGTGGTGGTCGGTCAGCCGCATTATGCGCTGGTAGGATGGGCTCCAGCGCCTCGTCATCGAATTGGGATAACAATTTGCGCTTTGAGTAACTTTTGGTTGGGCGCTCGAGGCCGTATTCTTCGGCTGCTAGGACATTAGTCCATCTAACGTTGAGCAGTTCTTGGTCAGCTTGAAGCTGCTGCTGCTTCCTTTTCAGGCTCCTTGCAGTGGCTATTAGCTGGCGCTTGAAGCGCTCCTACTTGAGAGGTTCCTCAGGCACGAGAAAATCCTCGTTGCCGAGGCTCACCTCGTCCTCGGAGAGTGGAACGTAGCTACTGTCCTCCGAGTCTCCGTTCAATGCCTGTTCATCAGGGCTAACTCGCCCATCTTCCCGTTCGTCCTGTTCGGAGGTTGGCTCAACAGGGTCTTCGTTGTCTTCAGCATCGTCCGGAGTATTATTTTCTCCTGTGCCGGTATTGTTGTTTTTTCCATGGCGTGTTTTAGAGCGGCGCCGCTCACGTCGGTGCTTTGGCTGTACCTCAGGAGTATTATCCTCGACTGGATCCTTTTCATTGTCGCTGTTGTTCTCTTTGGGTGTATCCACCATGTATACGTCATACGAGGAGGTGGCTGTCCAGTGCTCTAGAAGCGGTGGTTTTTGTGCCTGCTCCTCTCCGTCATCGTCGTCCATACTGTCGATGTCTTCGGAGGCGCAATCGAGCATGTCGGTTAAGTCTTCGACAGTGGCTATGAAGTGGGTGGTGGGTGGGAAGCAAAATTCTCCGTCATCAGCCTTCAATCCAAACCGGATATAGTTCGGCTGAGAGTCCCCTAATAAGGAGAGGGTTTTTAATGAGTTTAGCACATCGCCTAAAGGTGAGTGCCGGAAGATGTCCGCGAAGCTGAACTCAACGATCGGCGCCTGATCAGATTCGATGGGCACGGACGCACGCAGTCCGGAACCTATGGCCGGAGACGAATACGAGGTTCCGGTGACACAGGCCCCGCTCGAGGTTGGATCTATGTGCGGCTCTAACACCGCTGAGTCTGCGGCTTCCGTGGCGGGGTTGAGCTTCCCGTCCCCGGACGGCGCAGTCTGCTTCGAATCTAGGGCCAGAGCAGTTACAGGCGCTATCTCCTAGGCACGGTACGATGACAGATTTAGGTCATGTTCATCGTGGTGGCAGGGAGCGGCTGTCATGGGATCGAATCTGTTGAAGATTAAGTCTCCACAGATATCGGCAACGTAATTCAAGCTTCCAAACCTGACCTGATGGCCAGGGGTGTAGCTATCGATCCACTCTAGATGGCCAAGTGAGTTGGCCCGCAGTGCGAAGCCGCCTAATACGAAGATCTTTTCGGGGAGGAAAATCTCCCCCTGGACTGCATTGTTGTAGATGATTGACGGAGCCATCAAATCTTTTGGTGACGACGCAGCGGAACTCTCAATGAAAGCACCAATGTCGGTGTCAAAACCGGCGGATCTCGGGTAGGGGTCCCGAACTGTGCGTCTAAGGTTGATGGTAACAGGAGGCGGGGGACACGATGTTTACCCAGGTTTGGGCCCTCTCTATGGAGGTAATACCCTACTTCCTGCTTGATTGATCTTGACAAATATGAGTATTACAAGAGTTGATCTACCACGAGATCGTAATGGCTAAACCCTAGAAGTCTAGCCAGTATGATTATCCTTCTGCCCTACGGCCTAAACCCTCCGGTTTATATAGACACCGAAGGGGACTAGGGTGGTACAAAGTCGGTTATAGAGAAAGGAATCTTCATATCCGAACGCCAAGCTTGCCTTCCACGCCAAGGAGAGTCCCATTCGGACAGAGGTGAGAGTCTTCGGTCTTGTATCTTCACAGCCCATCAGTCCGGCCCATGTCAATAGGCCGGATGCCCGGGGACCCCTTAATCCAGGACTCCCTTAGTCCGATCACGAAATTTCGACCCAGACGGGCTCCTCAAACGCCCGGGCTGACCAACACCCCTCATATCCTGGCCAAATATGGGGCGGGTATGGGTGCCCAGGCGTGCCCGGGCACATCCGCGACGTCAGACTGCAATCAGGGTTCCACACGGAATCGCCTCGAGACCAGACGGTCCAAAGCTCGTCTCCTCCGTCAGTACTAAACATGTTTATCTATAACTGTCAGCTTATTTCTTATCTTCCAAAAATACTCGGAAGGCTGTAGACAGGACATACTATAGCTATGACTCCGAACTTAATTGTGAGGAGAAAGGTTATCTTGTCTCATTCATAGATGATGTTGAGGCCTTTAAAACCAATCATTCTATCCTCCCAAATTTTACTGGATACGTGCCACTAGTCCATAAATTGCATGATGGTAACTCCATTGCCAAAAACTTGGTAAGATTTTGTTAATGATGTAACTTTATTGCATACATTCTTCTTAAGTATATAAACTACATTGCTAACTATATATGTTACTATTACGTTTTTCAATAGAGGCTCCCGAAGGAGGTTGTGCCTTACATGCTATTTACCGAAGGTTATATGCATATGGTTAGCTTACGACCAACTCCTTCGAAGGCTTACTATAGTACATACTCAATTTCTTCAAATGATGGAATACTCAATTACTATTGCTACAGCTGCGCCACTGGTAACTTTTTGTTTTTGAAATTTTTTGATTTTTTTTCTGAATTTTGAAGGCAGGAAAATAGTAGTGGCGCACCGTCTAACCCCACCGTGCACCATTGCTTTTTTTGAATTTTGAATTTGGATCTGGATCGCTATTTTTTTGCCCTTGTTTTTTGCTCGTTTTTTTGCACGATATTTTTTCAAATTTTGTTCTCATTTTTGGATCTTGTACGTTCTTTTGCCGGAGAGGAGTTCGCCGGAGAGGAGGGCCGAGGAGAGACCGTGAGGAGGAGAGGAGGGAGGAGGAGGAGGTCACCGGAGAGGAGCTCGCCTACATCGTCGGAGAGGAGGAGGAGGAGGTCACCGGAGAGGGGGGGGGAGGAGATCACCAGAGAGGAGGGAGGAGGAGCTCACCGGAGAGGAGGGAGGAGAAACCGTGAGGGGAGGGGAGGAGAGGAGGGAGGAGGAGGTCGCCGGAGAGGAGGAGGAGGAGGAGGAGGAAGTCGCCGAAGAGGAGGAGAGGAGTATGGTGGAGGAGAGGAGGGGAGATGGAGTGGAGGAGAGGAGGAGATGGAGTGGAGGAGAGGTGGAGTGGAGGAGAAAGATAAAGAGGTAAGGAGGAGAGGACCCCGCCCAGCCATATATATGGCATAGTAATGGCCCACCGTGGGCAGGTGCGCCATTACTAACTTTCTTTTTATTTTTTTGAATTATTTTGAATTTTGAAGGCGGGAAGATAGTAATGGCGCACCTTGGGCATGTGCGCCTTTACTAACTTTATTTTTATTTTTTTGATATAGTTTGAATTTTGAAGGCGGGAAGATAGTAATGGCGCATCATGGGCAGGTGCGCCATTATTGAGTTTGATTTTTTTGAATTTTTTGCCTCTCCAGATCTTGAAAGCCCCGTAACTTTTTTTCTGTTAGGTTTTTGAGGATTCTAAAAATCTTCAACGGGGTTCCCCCGATTGAATTCGGATATAACTTTTCGAGTAGATGATTTTTCATATAAAAAACTTTTTCATCGGAGTTCGTATGCAAAAGTTATGCCCATTTTACAAATTCTTGAGAGATTTTGCAAAAAAGTCGAAAATTCATGTTTGTAAATTTTGCTAACAACTAGACCACATATCACATGGGAATCTTATTTTCTTTTATGTTTTCGACATTTCTATCATTTTTTTTGAAACTGGAAAGGCGGTCCGGGGGGGTGGGGGTGCATTTGGTGAATTTTTTGTAAGACTCAGAAAGTTAGTAATGGCGCATCACCTAAGAATGCGCCATTAGTAACCAGGGTTACTAATGGCGCACCTGGTGTGTGGTGCGCCATTACTAGTTTTGAAAAAAAAATATAAAAAAACATGTTAGTAGTGGCGCACCAGTGGATAGTGCGCCATTACTAGTTAAAACTAGTATGGCGCACTATCCCTTGGTGCGCCACTGCTAACAATTTTTTTATCTTTTTTTTCAAAACTAGTAATGGCGCACCACACACCAGGTGCGCCATTAGTAATGTTGCCAATAATGGTGTACCTGTATCTGGTGCACCACTGCTATATAGCACTGGCGCACCACATACATGGTGCGTCATTGATGTCCATATTAGCTATAGCCGTTTTCCTAGTAGTGCATGAGATGATTTACTTTTGCTTATTGAATGCATGCTAATTTGAGTATGAGTCCTATAAGATATTTTTAGTATCCTGGTAGTTGTCTTCGATCGATTTTCAATTAATGTTTCAACTATGAACATAGGAAATGTCTGACAACGAAAAGGATTTCGGTATTTGCAAATACTGCGAAGACGAGCGCGGCCTGTGCGACGGAATCTTCCTAGATGATGATAGGCGCTTCAAGATCAAGCTGGACGTGAACTTTGAAGTGGATACAGTAAGTCACAACGACAAGTCTTTTTTCGTAATTAAGCATGACATCTGCTTCATTTGCTTCAACTTATAATTTAATTTTTTTTTACTATTCTACTAGCGTATCCCCATCCATGCAAGAGTTTTTGTCTTGGATAAGATAGGTTTCAGTCGTACTATGGAGGTAAAGAAAGTTTACTTGAAGAACGAGCATGGTTATATTTTCCACGCAAAATTATACAACGCAGACGACTACACCTATTTTGGATGCAAAACTTGGCGATCACTATGAAAGACTTATGCATTTGAGCCTGATATGGTTATCACCTTTGATATTCGTCCGGAAGATGATACTGAAGGTAATACCGACATCTGGGTCGATGTGCAGATGCCTCCAGTTATACCATTATGTGAGTTTCTCAACCATATTTATGTCTTTGATATTGTTTATTCAAAAATAGTTGACAACTAATTTCTATTGTCAGCTTATTTCTTCAAGCAAACATGTCCAGCGCTTGGTAGACAGGACCTAGTACTGTCCCGGGGCTGAACTAATCTGCGAGGAGCTAAGTCATTATGTTTCATGGCTTGAGGATCTTGATACTATCAAGACAAATTTTCTTCCTGCACTTAGAAATGTTAGTACTGAAAACGTGTGACCAATAGTGTTCGTAATGAACTACGGTCACATCTATTTAGGAAGGATGGTAAGATTTTTACTATTTGTCCTCAGTGCATCTTTTGCATACATTATTTTTTAAGCTAAACTTCATTGTTAAGTATGTTACTATACGATGTTCTTGAACAGGGACTCCCGATGAATGTTGTGCCTTATGGGATCAAGACTAAAGGTACCATGAGTATTGTTAGCTTACGACCAAGATATCCTACAATGCACTTTAGTGCATTCAGGATTTCTAATAGCGAGGGAGTCTTAATAGTGAAAGACTGGACCAAATTTGTGGTGGAGGAGTGCAAAGAAGTACTAGGGGCAGCAATCAGAAGCGCAGCCCACGATTAGGAGATAGGTTCATCTGCATGCTCCAACTTGATGGAGGAGAGCTACACATGTTTTATGTTATTTTACCTGAGAGAGAGCAGCAGGAGTGATTAGCTAGCTAGAAATGAGTTTGAAGATGATGATGTGCTACACTATGACTATGATGATTAAATAGCTAGTGTTGGTGGTAATGACTATGATGATTATTATTAGCTAGTGTTGGTGGTGATTAGATAGCTACCGCATATAGTGTTGGTGGTGATTAGCTAGCTAGAATGAGTTTGAAGATGATGATGTGCTACACTATGACTACGGTGATTAAATAAATAATGTTGGTGTAATGACGATGATGATGATTAAATAGCTTGTGCTGGCGGATTAGATTCAAGTGGAGGCAACATGTGGTGCACATCGAAAGTACTACTAGTCCAAACTAGATCAAGTTTGGACTAGTAGTATACTTTTGACATGCACCACATATTGCCTCCACTTGAACCTAATCCACCTTCATTAGACACACTGTTATGGACATAATGATATAAACCTCATAATTGGTATTGTACCAAAATTTGTATAACGGCGTATAAATACACTAAAAATGAAAAAAATACTAGTAGCGATGGATAGTAAACACGCTGCAACTAGCTAGATTAGCAGCAACGCGGGATAGAACAAGCGATGCCGCTATGTGTCTTAGCAGTAGCGCTTGTCGCACACGCTACTGCTAAGTAATAGCTGTAGCGCCTTATTAGTAGCGCTGCTGCCCGCGCTACTAGTGGGCATTAAACCCGTGCTACTACTAGGGTTTTCCCTAGTAGCGACGATGCGGCTTGAATATTATTAAATACTCGGAGCACGATAAAATCATGAGTTTTTTACACGACGTGGGCACATGTGCTATAGGACTGATGGTAATTTTTCATAATTTTTGGTGATGGAGAAGTATCTGAACTCTTCCCTCTCCGCGGATTGCTCTTCGCGTGTCTACGACTGTGGCCGGCGGCCTCCGGGGGTTAGCACATGCCGCCAAATCTTGCGTAGGCGGCCTCTCACAAGTCTGGAAGGGTTGTGGCGGTTGCAAACGCCCGGCACGCGTCTTCGGGTTGTGCCCCCCTCACGGATGGCGCCGCCGCCGGCACCTGGAGGGGGGAAACGGACGCGTCGGGTCTAAACGGATGGGATCCTGCTGTGGCTTTGGCCCGGATGTTGCTCCAAGTGTTCCTATGGGCTGACCTAACACAACCGGGTGGAGAGTTCCACTGGTCAAAGCCCGTCCGTGCAAAGTCAAAGGGCTGGATCCCGTGGTCAAACGCTACAGGGTTAGGCGGTACGGGGGCCCTGGGGGTAGCAATGCCACCGGAGCATCGCACCGGGCCCTTAGACATGCCGTACGGTGTGGTGGCATGCCCGAACAGGCGGCACGCGTCTCCGGGGTGTGGCCCCCCTCACGAACAGGCGGCACGCGTCTCCGGGGTGTGGTCCCCCTCACGGATGGTGGTTCAACTCGATTCTGTCATAACCTCCTCCCTTCCGAGAGTCAACACGCTCCATGCTATGAGTACTGGCTCTACTCCTACCGTAGAGCGTCACGTACCACATTCCGTGAGCATTATTGAGGATATTCAGGTCAGTGCTTATTCATTGATCCTTCATGGTCCTGCATATTTGCATTTCAACATGAATGACATTTGCATTGCCATATTGTAGACTCGATTGATTGACACCGAGAAAGAACGAGATGAAAACCGGGCCAAGCTGAAGGCGCAAGATGATCTAGTGAAGTCTTTACAACATATGGTGGCCAATCTTTATTCCATGCAAGGCCAACCAGTGGCAGAGATGCCACCGACGCCAGAGTGGAACATTGTGAGTTTCGTTCAAACTATTTCTATCACCATTTTCGGCATTACCATATGCATTCATCTCACTATTGGGTCAATCCATCTCAGCTCAACCCATCACAAGGGTCGAACAATGTTCCGGTAGTTCCACCTCAAGTTGGTGGAGTTGGGGCAGCAAACGGAATGATGCCTTCTAATGTTGAAGTTATCACTCCGGTTGATGGAGTTGGGGCAGCAAACGGAATGATGCCTTGTAATGTTGATGTTATCACTCTGATCTCCAAAATCGTGTGAACTTCATGTTATGTTATGTTTGAAATTGTTCCTTGTATGTTGAGAACTCTTGCATCTTGAGACTTGTAAACTTGTGGTAGTCGAGTGTCTTCACTACTATTTTCACCTTTTATGCACTATTGCTTTTATGTGGAATGTTTTTCAGAATCAATCATTGCTTCTTTTGTTCAATGATGCCTATATGTGACATGTTCTATGTGTGATGAACTATATGCTGCTGCTCTATATGTTTCGCTGCAGGAAAGAAACAGAAACAGGAAAAAAAGGCTCCTGGGCACACCATTACCGAGGGCGGCTCTCGGTAATGACTGTGAAACTGGACCAGAATGCACCCTTTACCGAGAGGCCTCTCGGTAAACATGTACCAACCTGTAGAACCTGACACCTTTACCGAGAGGCCTCTCGGTAAACGATAATAACCTGTGGTGCCCCTGACAACTTTACCGAGAGGGCTCTCGGTAAAGGGAAAAGGTTTGCTGAAGGGTGGCTCTCGGCAAAGTTGGCCCTCGGCCTGTTCTAGTGGCCCCACATGTCAGGAGGTGACAAGTGTCAGCCTCCTACTGGTTCCCTTTGCCGAGAGGGGCTCTCGGCCTGTTCTCGTGGCCCCACATGTCAGGAGGTGACACGTGTCAGCCTCCTACTGGTTCTCTTTGCCGAGAGTGGCTCTCGGCAAAGTTGGCCCTAGGCCTGTTCTCGTGGCCCCACATGTCAGGAGGTGACACATGTCAGCCTCCTACTGGTTCCCTTTGCCGAGAGGGGCTCTCGGCAAAGTTGGCACTCGGCCTGTTCTCGTGGTCCCACATGTCAGGAGGTGACACGTGTCATCCTCCTAGTGGTTCTCTTTGCCGAGAGGAGCTCTCCGCAAAGTTGGCCCTCGGCCTGCTCTCTTGGTCCCACATGTCAGGAGGCGACACGTGTCAGCCTCCTACTGGTTCTCGTTGCCGAGAGTCGCTCTCGGCAAAGTTTGCGTGGTCCCACATGTCTGGAGCTAACGGACGTCGTATCCGTTAGCTGCTTTATTTTGCCGAGACGTGCTGTTTAGCTCTCGGCAAAGCCTTTGCCGGGTGCGCGTGTTATGGCTCTCGGCAAATTCCTGTTTGCCGAAAAGGTGTATGCCGGGTGGCTTTTGCCGAAGGTGACACTCGGCAAAGGCGTTGCCGGCGGTTTTTGGGCCTTTGCCGAGTGTCCGTGGCACTCGGCGTATAGGGCGATTCCAGTAGTGCACCACAATGCTCCAGGGCAAAGGCAGCTAAATGGAGTGTTTCTTTGAAAATGCCCAGGATACTGGTTTGACAATTAAACGTCTCTCAAGAATCGCATTTGTCAAACGGAACTTTCATTTAACTGTCAGATACTTAAAAGAAATTTCGAATAGGAATCCATTCATTGGAACTGTCCTGGGATGGAGTGGGGGCGATGATGCGTGTATGTTTCTTCTTTTTTTGACACTGGTCATGGGTGTTTGAATGGGACAAAGAAGAAGTGGCATGAGGTTTGACGATGGGAAACGTGTTCAATCATAAAATCAGGCCCGTAGTTTTAGCAATGTAGGGGTCTAATGATATCTTTACTTTGCTTATTCATATTAGTATTCTGACATTTGACACCTGTCTTTGGTGCTGCAGCCATATTGAGCCCTATGCAGTTTACACACTTGTCTTTGATGATATCTTTACATTGCTTATTCATATTAGAATTCTGACATTTGACACTTGTCTTTGGTACTCAGCCATACTGAGCCCTATGCAGTTTACGCACAACACACCCGGTAGCATCCCTTCCCCTGCTGCTGTCACCGGTAGTACTTTGCAGATCTACTCAATCAAGAAAAAAAATCTAAAAGGCTTGAACTGGCCACTCAAAGTGTACGGCATGGTTGCTGCTCGAGACACTGTGGACCGCAACCGCAACATTCTATTCTCTCAGCCAAAGTTCGATTACCAAGAACTGAATGGAGAAGTATGTACTCTATTTAGTTTTCTGATCATTTTATTCATCCTCCTGACTTTGGTATTACAAATTGTGATTAGGTATTTACAATGATGATATAATGCTTGCAGGATGAATCCTTATGCTTGACTGGCCCGTCTCGTGCGATTGTTACTTTGGGCCATGTCGACTTTGAAGTTGAACTCAAAGTAATCGAGAGGGCGGAGTCACAAAGTTTGATCATTTGTAGAGGTCGTTATGGTGGTACATATGATTGTTCCTCTTCCTCGGCCAGCGTGATTTATGGTGGTGATGGACCTACATTCTTGCTCTCCAACCATCGATGTACAGCTGAGTTAACACTTGAGCAGCTTGATAGATCACACCAGGCTACTATTGTGGGTATACGTGTAACCAAAGGGGATTGGCCTTTCAAATATGGATGTCGGGTTATTTGCTTTTGGGCTCCTACTTCTGCGACATATGCCACTTGCAGGCCAGTTGTGCTGCTTGACCGCCGTGGTATAGGATGGCATAAAGGATCAGAGAACTACCTTCAACTATGGAGGAAAGTGGTTTCAGTGAAATCACAAGGAACGCTGAGAGTGACCATAGAAGCATATGGGAAGTCCCGTCGCTGGGTTGCTCGAAAGGGCCACATCAACTTTCCTGTTCAGCAGTGCCAAACAAGCACGCGCAATTGTTCAGTTGGCGACGCCACAGTGGAGGTGATTGTAGCCTGGTCATTGCTTGTCAAGGAAAAGGTAGATCTCTAGGTCTTGCTTAGTTAATTGCCCAGATGGCTATGTAAATGTAAGATGTAAACCTTGTATGTTAACTACAAATTGTATGCGGTGAATCATGCAATCTGGTTTGTTAAAAATCTGAGCACTATGCAGATTGTTATTCCGCCTGATGATTGTATTTCTTCCTTCTGACAAATATTCGGCTTATCTTGGTAAGGCTGTGCAAATCTCTTTTTATTCTTGTGATGATTTGTGTACTTTTACATGTACAAATGTTTCCGAGACAAAAATTGATGACTATTGATTTTGCTTGCTATATTTCTCCTTTTTAATTTTTCTCAAATTCCCTATTGCCATAGTGCATATCTTGTCGGAATCATTGTTGTGGCAGCTGCTCCTCCTATGCGGTGGAGATGTCATCCCCACACTCCTGGTGTTCGTCTACCTCGTCTACAAGCTGGGCATATACATATGGCTGCGTCCGCACACTCCTCTGCTCAGCTCCTCCTCCTCAGCCTCTAAGCATGGCTGCGCGCTTGTCTGTAACAAAATAATCAGGAGTATCAAACGAGAACATAAAGAACCCTCTTCCCCCTCCTCCCGCGAGCATCTGGGAGGCTAGCCCTAACACCGCCGCCCACCCTCCCTTCCTCCTACACCCCTTCCTTGCCGCTAGGGACGCTAGCGGGCGAAGCACAGTCGCTGTCGCCGGCGGCGGCGGGGCCCCCTCGTCTCCTTGCGCGGGGTGAACAGGACTGGCCGGATCTCTCGTGCCAGGACGCGATGCTCAATGCCGAGCACAGTGGCGCTCTGATGTGGGCTAATGATGGTGGCGTGTCGTCGGCGTGACGGGTGGCATGGCGGTGGTGCATGCTGGCGGGTGGTGACGACGGTGGTGCTTCCCAACAGCGCCTCGGAGCCGCCTCTGGCACTACGGGTCGGGCACGACCGGGTCGCTGGTGGCCCCTCTCACCGAGGAAGTCTGGTGGGGGCGGTGGCGGGCCAGCGGTGAAGGTGGCGTCCCCGTCCAGTCGGGCCCTTCCGGCTAGACGGCGGCAGTCGGCACGGGAATACCTCCTTGGTGGCCTCCCATGGGTGCGGCGACGGAGGTTCTGGCTTTCCTCCGCTTTGGCATCGGGCGGCGGCAGGTGCGTTACAGCTGGTTTGGACCCATGGCTTTGAGGGCGAAACAGGGTTTCGGGGGGAGGCTTGTAGGGTGACGGGGGCACCGCCATGTGCCCCGTCGCCGGCATAGGGGTGCCAGTCTTGGCCATGTGCTGCTCCTTCAGCTCCCCCTTCCCTTGTCTAGTGTATGGTCGCGGTCCTTAACGAGGCAAGGTCTCCGCCGGTGGTTCCGGAGATGGTTGGGGGCGTGGATCTAGTCAGGGTCGTCTTATTTGGTGGCTCCCGTAGTGGTCTGGTCGATGGTCCTGGCGGTAGGAGGCGTGTTAGTCGTGGGCAGACTACGCGTCTCTGTTGCAGGCGAGCAGTCATGGCCACTCGGGTGGCATGGTTGCAGGTCGTTCGTCAGAACGGGGATGCGACGGAGGGGTTGAAGCATCGGGGTACATCACTTACCCAGTCCGTACACTGGCCAATGGCGACGGCGTCCGCAGACGTCGGGTTCCTTCCTATAGGCTCCGTTGTGGTGCTACCTCTCCTTCCATCTCGTTCCGGGTGAAAACTTGATCTTCGGATCGGACAGTGGCGACATTCCGTGGTCGTAACCTTCTTGGAGGCATCGACTTGGGGTCCTCGGTCTGGCATGGTTCGTCACACACCTTCCCGGACGATCGCTCTTTGTGGTGCACTACACCACAACACTGATGTAACAGCAGAAAAACTGCCGAGAGAAGTCTCTTTAAAGGGCAGTTAAAGTGTCGGGATAGTAGTTCTCCCGACAGATAGAACTGCCACGAGAACGGCTGACGGGGATTCCTTGTCCCGGCAAATAAACTTCTCCTGACAGTTTTTCTACCCTTACAACTGCATTTGCCGGCAGTCCGTATTCTCTCGGCAGATTAGGCATACCACGTGAAACTACAATTACCGGCAGTCCAGCTGCATGTACGAGCATGTTTACCCGACAGTTATTGTGCCGCACATTGATTTCACTAGCAAATGTTCTAGGCATCGATATTATGTAATATCCATTCATTATATGTATGTCTAGGCAATCATGAAATATCATACAATTTATACATGCACTTCTATCAAAGTACATATATGCCTCGTCGAAGATCTTAAAGTTCATTTAATAAACATAACGACCATGAGCTTAACAACAACCAAAATGAGGTTGTGCCACGATGTGTGCCAACCAAAATGAGCTTAACAACCACCAAAATGAGCAGATCGAGTCTCAAGTTTCCACAAACTATACATATGACATTATCACTCCACCAACTCAATTGTAGGGATTCCAAATGTTTAGCAGCTTGAAGATCTTCCAAACCTTAGTGTACTTGTGTATCATTGGAAACCTGCAATTGATTGGAAGATGTTACATACATCAGCTGCATTTAGAACTTAAGGAAGATGTTACAACAATCACATACAACAGATGCATATGTTCTAAAATATAGAACAACCACTAACATCTCTAGAGTAATCTTATATAGTAGAGAACATTTCCTCGACATCCACATGTCCATTTTTTATCATCTTAATAGTAGCAAGCTTATCTTGCTTCTCATCAGAATGTAGTGTGCAAAGTCTATACAAATATTAACAGGAAGATGTTACAACAATCACATACAATAGTAGCAAGATTATTTTTTTCATCCAAATATAGTGTGCAAGTCTGTAAAAAATAACAGTAACTACTAGGTGTGCCTATCTTGTGACAGAAGTGAGACTATTCCTGCACCAAATTAAAGAGAAGGGAATAATTGACCATTTTGATTATTTTCTACATTTTGAAACATAAGCATGAGGCCACAATCACACACTGAACATTATAGAAGTGCATTTTGAATCTACTGTACTGCACAGACACATATGCAAAGTTACAATAGGTTGAATAAACATCTGTTATTCAGGTATGGAAGATAACAGTACCAAAGTTATTCATGTACTTTCCAACATCTTGCTGAAGTTGAATCAGCCTAGAAAATTAAACCAAGGCTTTCTACATACAAACAAACAAACAAGCTGAAATACTTCATGTACATGAAAGAAAGAGGATCCTCCAGTTATGATAAATAAAAAATGAATCAAATTAAAGTTGTGAGCATGGTATCCAATAAATATCATTTCTTTACATGGCAGAGCCTATCGTTTACATGAAAGAAAGAGGATCCAATTATAATTGTAATGGATGAAAATAAGTACTATAAGAGTTTTATTTATAGCTGTAGGAGTATCTATATTTACAGAACTTAATCATTATCCTTGTGAGATCAGAGTAACCAGATTTATTCAATTGATCTATCTAGAATTGCATGGCTGATGGACATGAAAGTAGGCTTCTAGAGAACTATAATGATCTGTTTGAATTACAAATTAAGCCAATGACTTATTACCTAAGCTTGCTTGTGGTCGCATTGCTGCATTTGTGATTGACTTATCCACTTCCAACTGCATACATAGAAGCAAAAGAGTTTTAAGCAATCAACCATGATAGTCATTGTAAATTTAATCATAAGAACCTAAGCTTATACTTGTAAGGCCATGCAATACATCGCCCTTGAGCTTGCCCCATGGTTGTCATGTTCCCAACACCACCTGAGGTAGTATAGCATCCCTTTTTATTACATAGTTCACGAGGACCTTACAATATTCAGAGCCAAGCTCCTGGCCACGTACCTCGTCTCTCCGATCAATTGATAGAATGGTAGCTTTTACCACTGGGTTACAATGGTCCCAATAAACATTATAGAGTATCACATCCCTTCCTTTCTGAGAAATCGTGAAAATTAAGTCAGATAAGCGAAAGTGGTTCTCTTTCATCTAAAAAACTAAAGAACAACAATGTATTCTTGATTCTCAAGTTTGTTAGATCAACAAATATAGTTAATATGTTTAGCAATTTTGTTTTGCCAACACATGTCCACGTGAAACCTATCTTCAACAAGAATTTGAGAACACAAGACAATTTCTATATCCCAACAAAATATAATGTAAGGCATATGGATCAACTAAATGCATCCCCCTCTGTTCTGTAAGGCATATATGGATGAACTGAATTTAAGAACACAAGATCAATATCAAAAGAAAGAGCATGCAGGGTCGTATAGTTATGGTTCAACATATAAACATAGTACAATCAGACCTGATGATTTTTCTGCGTGATTGCAACTACCTTACGTAGGGATGTTATCGTCTTGTTGCGATGAAGTGCCACATCCTTATCTTGTTGCCCTGTTGCCTTCATCTTTTGCGAAATGGCGGCTCCCCTCTCTTGTAGCACCTCATGTTGAACATTGGTAGAGTGGTCAATGTTTTTCTGACTGAGTGCTGCTACCTTCTTTTGCAAGAGTGCCCCTTCACTCTTCTTCTGCAAATTGTTGCTTCCTTCTCTTGGAGTTCCTGAAGGTTAGTAGTGGCAGATCCTACACTATCTTCATATCCATATGCACCTTCATGTCCATATTCATCTCCATCTACCCTATTCTGAGAGAATTCATACCGTGGATTGAACTCAACATTTTGTCTAACATTTGATTGTAACATCATTCTCTTGAATTCTAGAAATTCGTCCTTAAGAATTGCAACTGCTGACTGGAAACAATCTCTATTTGATCTACACGCTCATGTAGTCACATTTGATTGTCGAGCTTGTTTTGCTTCTTCCTCAGCCATTTGAAGCTTCATTGATTTTAATTAGCTTTCTAGTTCGTTACATATGAAAGAAAGTGTACTTCTACTAATGAGGAAAATCTAGTAGCAAAATGCATACCATTCTTATCTAGTACAGGCACGGAGATATACAATACAAACCAGGAATACAATCTATCACGGTAGAAATAGTATACTGAAACATCTCATTTCAGGAAATGCAAACACTAAAATAGTAATAAGAATATCATTATCTATATCATGGGAATAGCAAAGAAATATCACCATTCATTAAAAGGCAGAGGATGTGGTGCTGCTCTGGCGAACGCGGTACTATTCAGGAAACGAAGTAGAGGAGGGCAACGCTTCTTAGGGCGAGGTAAATGAGGCGCTACCTAGAGACTGCCTGAAGTAGAGCAGGACCAAATACATTAATAAGATACAAATTGAAGGACAAAATCACGGGTGCAACAATGATAAACTAAAGAATGCAAGGAACATGCTAATGTTTTCACACAATTTGATCTGACATTAATATGAACAATGAGCAAACTTCAAATCTAAAGCCATACTACAGTTGAGATGACCGCGTGTAATTTAACTATAATGGTCCGCTTAAAAAAATAATGTGGTTACTAATGTTCATGATATAAGGGCGCTCCTTGGTTAGTGGGTAGTCCCTGGTGTTGTTTCTTTGCTAATAATGCAAATCGCTTATTATATATGAATCACTATAGAGTACATATAGACTTGCAACAGATGAATACAAGAAAAAATTAGCAAGATAAATTGCATCTATTTTTTTGAGGAAAGGGAGAACCTCATTCATATCAATAAGTCTGAGTTACAATCAGAAGCAATTACATGTTTCGAAGCTTGTGGCACATCAGCTAATATAAAGAAATCCCCATTCACTCTAGGATAGGCAGCTAGCTCATGCGCAACCACATTACTCTCTCTATGGACTTTGGAAATAGAACAAGCACCAAACTCCTTGATCATATCCTTAGAGTTATCATAACAAGCCGACCAGCTGGACCTGCTAACATTACTATGATTCACAGCGGCCACTACAGTGACGCAATTGATCTCCATATGCACTTTGTTCAAATTTAGTTTACGAGCTTGGTTGAGGCCGAAAGAAAGGGTCTGGACTTCAGCTTCCTCTGCATTCGAACATCCAGGAAAACGGAACCAGCTGAGAAGACAATATCACCAAAACAATCCCTTCCAACCTTATGTAGGGTACAAACCCTAGGGCCGACCTTTCACGCTTTGGAGGGGATCCCATGAAGAACACGAAGGAAAACGAGGGGAAACATGAAGGGAAACACGAGAGGAAATCACTCACACAACAAGATTCGGTCACACATGTGCTAGATCCTCGAAACACAAAGAGGTACAAGATCCATGGTCAACAAGGGACGATAAAAGTAGCAAGTTCTTCTCCGTACGGAGGTCTTGAGGGGTCTAGCCGTGAGGGGTCTTCAATCCACTTGGGGGATCTTCTTCATAGAGGTCATGAACTTTGATGGAGAAGGGATCAAGTGGAGAGCTGAGCTTGTCAAATGAGCTACTACTTTGCTAACCCTAGAGAGAAGGAGGAGGAGGAGTATATATAGTCTAGCGGGCGAGAGGTCAAGGAAATATGCCCTAGAGGCAATATTAAAGTTGTTATTTATATTTCCTTATTTCATGATAAATGTTTATTATTCATGCTAGAATTGTATTAACCGGAAACTTGAAGCATGTATGAATATATAGACAAAACAAAGTGTCCCTAGTAAGCCTCTACTTGACTAGCTCGTTAATCAAAGATGGTTAAGTTTCCTGACCATAGACATGTGTTGTCATTTGATGAATGGGATCACATCATTAGGAGAATGATGTGATGGACAAAGACCCATCAGTTAGCTTAGTATGATGATTGTTAAGTTTTATTGCTATTACTTTCTTCATGACTTATACATATTCCTTTGACTATGAGATTATGCAACTCCCGAATACCGGAGGAACACCTTGTGTGCTATCAAACATCACAACATAACTGGGTGATTATAAAGATGCTCTACAGGTGTCTCTGAAGGTATTTGTTGGGTTGGCATATATCGAGATTAGGATTTGTCACTCCGAGTATCGGAGAGGTATCTCTGGGCCCTCTCGGTAATGCACATCAGATAAGCCTTAGAAGCAATGTGACTAATGAGTTAGTTACGGGATGATGCATTACGGAACGAGTAAAGAGACTTGCCGGTAACGAGATTGAACTAGTTATGAAGATACCGACGATCGAATCTCGGGCAAGTAACATACCGATGACAAAGGGAATGACGTATGTTGTCATTGCGGTTTGACCGATAAAGATCTTCGTAGAATATGTAGGAACCATTATGAGCATTCAGGTTCCGCTATTGGTTATTGATCGGAGATATGTCTCGGTCATGTCTACATAGTTCTCGAACCCATAGGATCTGCACGCTTAACGTTAGATGGCAATTTGTATTATGAGTTATGTGTTTTGGTGACCAAAGATTGTTCGGAGTACCGAATGAGATCACGGACATGACGAGGAGTCTCGAAATAGTCGAGAGGTAAAGATTGATATATTGGACGAAGGTATTCGGATACCGGAATGGTTTCGGGGCGTTCCAGATATTTATCGGGGTGGCGGGGTTACCAGAACCCCCCGGGGAAGTAATGGGCCTTCATGGGCCATAGGGGAGAAAGAGAGGGGAGCCTGCAGGGTGGCGCACGCTCCCCCAAGGGAGTCCGACTTGGACATGGGGGAGGGGCACGGCCCCCTTTCATATTTCCCTCTTTCTCTCCCTCTCCTTCCCTCTTTCCCCGTCATGAGAAAGGAAAAAGGGGGGCGAATCCTACTAGGAGTGGAGTCCTAGTAGGACCCCCCCCTTCGCGCGCCCCTTGGTGGCCGGCCTCCTCCTCTCCTTCTTTATATACGGGGGTAGGGGCACCCCAAATCACAATAGTTATTGTCTTAGCCGTGTGCGGTGCCCCCTCCACAGTTTACTCCTCCGGTCATAGCATCATTGAGCTTAGGCGAAGCCCTGCGTGGATCACATCACCATCACCGTCACCACGCCGTGATACTGACGAAACTCTCCCTCGACCCTCTGCTGGATCAATAGTTCGAGGGACGTCATCAAGCTGAACGTGTGCTGAACTCGGAGGTGCCATACGTTCGGTACTAGATCGGTTGGATCGTGAAGACGTTCGACTACATCAACCGCGTTAACCTAAATCTTCCGCTTTCGGTCTACGAGGGAACGTGGACACACTCTCCCCCTATCGTTGCTATGCATCTCCTAGGTAGATCTTGCATGAGCGTAGGAATTTTTTTGAAATTTCATGCTACGTTGCCAACAGTGGCATCCAAGCCAGGTCTATGCATAGATGATATGCACGAGTAGAACACAAAGAGTTGTGGGTGATGATAGTCATACTGCTTACCACCAACGTCTTATTTTGATTCGGCGGTATTGTTGGATGAAGTGGCCCGGACCAACCTTACATGACCACGTTCATGAGACCGGTTCCACCGACAGACATGCAACTTGTTTTGCATAAAGGTGGTTGGCGGGTGTCTGTTTCTCCAACTTTAGTTGAATCGAATTTGACTACGGCCTGTCCTTGTTGAAGGTTAAAACAACAAACTTGACAAAACATCATTGTGGTTTTGATGCGTAGGTAAGAAAGGTTCTTACTAGAAGCCCGTAGCAGCCACGTAAAACTTGCAACAACAAAGTAGAGGACATCTAACTTGTTTTTGCGGGGCATGTTGTGATGTGATATGATCAATACATGATGTGATATACGTTATTGTATGAGATGATCATGTTTTGTAGAAGTTATCGATAACTGGCAGGAGCATTATGGTTGTCTCTTTATTGTATGAAATGCAATCGCCATGTAATTGCTTTACTTTATCACTATGCATTAGCGATAGTTGTAGAAGCAATAGTTGGCGAGATGACAACCACGCTACGATGGAGATCAAGGTGTCAAGCCGGTGACGAAAGAGATCATGACGGTGCTTTGGAGATGGAGATCAAAGGCACAAGATGATGATGGCCATATCATGTCACATATTTTGATTGCATGTGATGTTTATCTTTTATGCATCTTATTTTGCTTAGTACAACGGTAGCATTATATGACGATCCCTCACTAAAATTTCAAGGTATAAGTGTTCTCCCTTAGTATGCACCGTTGCGACAGTTCGTCGTGCCGAGACACCACGTGATGGTCGGGTGTGATAAGCTCTACGTTCACTTACAACGGGTGCAAGACAGTTTTGCACATGCGGAATACTCGGGTTAAACTTGACGAGCCTAGCATGGACAGACATGGCCTCGGAACACTGGAGACCGAAAGGTCGAGCATGAATCATATAGTGGATATGATCAACATAGAGATGTTCACCATTCAAAACTACTCCATCTCACGTGATGATTGGACATGGTTTGGTTGATATGGATCACGTGATCATTTAGATGACTCGAGGGATGTCTATCTAAGTGGGAGTTCTTAAGTAATATGATTAATTGAACTTAATTTATCATGAACTTAGTCCTGATAGTTTTTGCATATCTATGTTGTAGATCAATGGCCCGTGCTACCGTTCCCTTGAATTTTAACGCGTTCCTCGAGAAAGCTAAGTTGAAAGATGATGGTAGCAACTACATGTACTGGGTCCGTAACTTGAGGATTATTGTCATTGTTGCACAGAAGAATTATTTCCTTGATGCACCGTTGGGTGAAAGGCTTGCTGCGGGAGCAGATGCTGATGTTATGAACGTCTGGCAAGCTCGATCTGATGACTACTCGATAGTTCAGTGTGCCATGCTTGATGGCTTAGAATCGGGACTTCAAAGACGTTTTGAACGTCATGGACCATATGAGGAATTGAAGTTAATATTTCAAGCAAATGCCCGAGTTGAGAGATATGAAGTCTCCAACAAGTTCTATAGCTGCAAGATGGAGGAGAACAGTTCTGTCAGTGAACACATACTCGGAATGTCTGGGTACCATAACCACTTGACTCAGCTGGGAGTTAATCTTCCGGATGATAGTGTTATTGACGAGTTCTCCAATCACTGCCACCAAGCTATAAAGGCTTCGCGATGAACTATAATATGCAAGGGATGGAGAAGAAAATTCCCGAGCTCTTCGCTATGCTCAAAGCCGCGGAGGTAGAAATCAAGAAGGAGCATCATGTATTGATGGTTAACAAGACCAGTAGTTTCAAGAAAAAGGGCAAAGGAAAGAAGAGGAACTTCAAGAAGAATGGAAAGCGAGTTGCCACTCCCGGGAAGAAGCCCAAGTCTAGACCTAAGCCTGAAACTGAGAGCTTCTACTTCAAAGGGACTGGACACTGGAAGCGGAACTGCCCCAAGTATTTGGCGGATAAGAAGGATGGCAAAGTGAACAAAGGTATATTTGATATACATGTTATTGATGTGTACCATACTAATGCTCGTAGTAGCGCCTGGGTATTTGATACTAGTTCTGTTGCTCATATTTGCAACTCGAAACAGGGGCTACCGATTAAGCGAAGATTGGCTAAGGACGAGGCGACTATACGCGTCGGAAATGGTTCCAAGGTCGATGTGATCGCCGTCGGCATGCTACCTCTACATATACCTTCGGTATTAGTTTTAGACCTGAATAATTGTTATTTGGTGACAACGTTGAGCATGAACATTATATCTAGATCCTGTTTAATGCGAGACGGTTATTCATTTAAATCAGAGAATAATGGTTGTTCTATTTATATGAGTAATATCTTTTATGGTCATGCACCCTTGAAGAGTGTTGGTAATGTTAATCGTGCTCATAATAGAGCTAGAAGACATTGTAAAGCTTTTCAAATCCCAAGGCAAAATGTTGAACATGTATGGGTTGGTTCAGATAAGGAGGAGAAAGAGTATTTGGGTCGTCTCACTATTATGTTAGGTGTTGTGAGGTTCCTATTATTACAAGCTCTTGCTTTTCGTGAACACGATGAGACTGCTAACCCAAATAATAAGGGGAATTTCTTAGAGATGGTACAATGATATAAAAGGAAGGATGCAAATGCTGCGAAGTTGTTAGATTGCACTCCTGGAAATAATTTGTTGACTTCTGGAGAAATACAAAAGCATTTGTGTAAAGCTTGTGGAGAAGAAACTTCTAAAGCCATTGTGAAGGATATTGGGGATAGAAAATTCCTAGTCCTTGTTGATGAGGCTCAAGGTGCATCTATCAAGGAGAAAATGGTTGTCACCTTGAGGTTTGTATGTCATGAATTGAAATCATTGTTGCTTCTTTGTTATGTAGTATGTTTGTATTGATTTTGTTTCTTATCTCATCTAGGTATTTGAACAGACAAGGGGAAGTGATTGAGAGATTTCTTGCGATTAAACATGTTGCCGACACAACATCATCTTCATTGAAGGCAGCCCTGGATGCTTTGTTTCTTAAACATGGCCTATCTATCCATAGAATGCAGGGCCAAGGATACGATGGAGCATCGAATATGAGAGGCGAATTCCGTGGGGTGCAAAGAAGGGTACTAGATGACAATCCTTATGCTTTTTATATACATTGCTTTGCCCATCAGTTGTTGTTAGTGGTTGTTGCTGTTGCCAAGTGTTGTCCTTTTGTCTTGGATTTCTTTAGCTACACTTCTATGATTGTGAACAGTGTTAATGGTTCTTGTAAGCAACATGATAGTTAGCCCAAGACACCATGATGATCTTGTGCAGAAATTGGAGACTGGAGAATTTTTTGCAGGGAGAGGGAAGAACCAACAAACTAACCTTACAAGACCCGGTGATACAAGGTGGGGCTCACATCATAAAACCTTGTGTCATCTTCATCACATGTGGTATGCAGTGCTAGAGGTATTGGAGAATATGTCTGATGATGCCACTAACACATGACAAAAAACCACGGCACGAGGTTTGATACGTCATATGGAGGGATTTGAGTTTGTGTGTATACAGCATCTTATGATCAAATTGTTGGGAAAAACTAATGATCTATCACAATGCTTGCAAAAAAAGAATCAGAACATTGTTCGTGCTATGGGCTTGATTCATACCACATTGCAGAAACTTAATGAGATGAGGCATCAGGGTTGGGATGAGTTATTTGAAGAGGTAAATGCCTTTTGTCTCCAACATAACATCATTATCCCAAACATGATGGACACACTTGCTATTGGTGGTGGTTCGAGAGGTCATGGCGACCAATTGGTAGCTTACTTGCATTATTTCAATCATTAAATATTTAATGTGGTGCTTGACCAGATTATTATTGAGTTCAACAATCGCTTTGTTGAGAAATCTACTCAACTATTGAGATGCATTGCTTGTCTTGACCCAAGAAATTATTTTGCTAACATCGGTATAACTTAGTTGGTTGAACTTGCTCAGATGTATGGTGCTGATTTCTCAAAATATGAGTGCAGAATTCTTATGGACCAACTTGAGACATTTGTCACTGAAACTAGAGCTGACACTGAATTTTTTAGTTGCATTGATCTTGGCCAGCTTGCTAGATGGTTCAAACAGATAGGCACATACATTTTCGATTGGTATATCGTCTCATTGAATTGGCCTTGATTCTGCCTGTCGCTACAGCAACCATAGAAAGAGCTTTCTCAGCTATGAGCATTGTCAAGACTGAACTGCGAAATAAGATGAATGATGAATGGATGAACCATCGTTTGGTGTGCTATATTGAGCGTGATGTATTTGCAAGTGTTGATGATATTAAGATTATACAGTACTATCAACAAATGAGGAAACGCAAGGGGCTACTACCTCGTCCACTTCATGATAATGATATTTTTGTGTGTGCAAATTTTCATACAAACAGTTGATTTAGTTTATGTTCAATGTCTTAATTTAAATACTCGATTTTATGTTTGCAGCTCCAGGTCCTTCTACCATTGTTGGTGAAGAAACGATGGCCTCGAATGAAGCAAGTCTTCATTAATTTGATACCAAACAATGTTTGCAAAGATGCACTTTGTTAAACTATTTGTTTTATCGAATTTCCTCTCGTGGTAATAATTATTTTATATTTCGTCTTTAATGTGAAATCGTGGCATACTTCTAGCACACATAGGTGTGCATGCTATTTGACGTTATTTTTAGTCACATAGTTTTAGCCCTTGGCTTTGAGAAATTCTGGCTCCGCCTCTGATTCAGGCTCAACTAGACGTTGATGACCTGCAGCTGGGGCGCGCCATGCCGGCGGCCAAGCTTCGAGACATCGAGTCTACTACAGGTATGTCAGTTAATACCAGTTTTTCAGTTCTACATTTCACCGACGATGATATAGTTAATAGGGCTGATATGCTTGGGGTCCCTCGGTAACTTCTATGTAATTAGCATATAGTATAATACACATAACAGAGCTGAAAACATACGTACAAACACTGCGGTAACTTCCTTTTTCGCACGAGGAAAAACATTTTAGACGAGAACGACGGAGGGCATGCTATGGGCCAAGCATGAGCCTTTTAGTCGCATGTCGGGTCTGACACGAGAAGTTTCTGCCACGCGTGCTCGTGGGTCGGCCTACGAATAATGACCCGTTTTTGGCTAGCTATAAAATTGTTAATTTACTTACAAACACCATGATAATTCTAACCTGGGGAAATGTTGTTGAAAACATACTCCGGTAACTTCTGTTAATAGCATTGTAATATACGCACGGCAGACTTCATAACTCTCGTACAAACACCGCGGGAACTTTTGACCACATGAGAAAAGTCACTGAAAACATACCTCACATAATTTCTATGGAAATATCATGATAATTTACGCACCGGAGAGCTGATAGAACACATACAAAACCACTCTAAAGTTTTGACCCGGGGATTTTTTTTTAATCAAAAACATACCTCTGGTAACATCTACGAAAATATGATGGTAATATATGGAACTACAAACCTAATAATTTATGTACAAACACGGCGATAACTTTAGCCAGCGGAAAAGTTATTCAAAAACATACCTCGAGTAACTTATATGTAAGTAACATAGTAACATGCAAACCGAAGACCTGACAATATACGTACGAACAATGACGTAACTTTAAGCAGGGAAAAAAGGTTATTGAAAAAACATACCCGGCGATACCAGGTGCTAAATTTATGGGTAACTCTTTGTAATACCGGGTGATAAATTCCAACCTAAAACCCAGGGAAACGTTGCAAAAGAGTTCAGATTCTCATGCACGTTAATTTCTGTGTAAAAAATAGCGGTACATGTATCCACTAGTTGGTGTCTTACGTACCCCGGTTTTGATGACTTTGGACCAACATACGTTGGGTGTGGACTGTGCAGAAAAAAATAGTTCACTTGGGCGCATAGCTCTAAATCCCGGGCTAGTGAGGCCGGTTCAGATTTTTCACTTAGCCATCATTGGTTTATTGTTCAATCTTCTCTTAGGAAGGTACAACTCTATCCCTAATATTAATTGGCTAGTAACTTTTTCGTCCGTCGCTGGCTCGCTACGAACGCTGACTTGGACTCGCTATCTCTTCTTAGGTCGCTCCTCTTCTCTCGCGTACGATTCTAAGCGCGTTCTATGGCCCAATGTAGTTATGGGCCAAGGGACGCGTGTGGTCTTACTGGTTCTTTGGGTGCGAAAAAATTAAGGATGGCATGGGGATAATCAAACACGCCTCCTCACCCTGGTCCATACCCTGGCAACAAACGAAAAACAAAAGCGCGTGAGAAGATCTAGCGACTGAGTATGGCTAAATACCAGCGTAAAATTTAAAGTACTATGTACAGCCACAGATCTGTTTATTTTTTCAACAATTCTTGGGAAAAAGTGTGAACAATTTTCCTTACAATATTTGAATAATGTTAGAAAATCGTGAATAAATTTAGAAATTTGAGCAACTTAACCTAAACATTTTCTGGAAAACGTGACCAATTATTGAAAATATGAATAAATTTTGAAATTACAAATAATTATTGAAATTTTCATATACGACAAACAATTTCAAATATACATTGAATTTTTTTATATACACTGAACAATTTTTACATAAACATTGAACATTTTTGTGATATATGTGAAACAATATTTAAATACTTATTGAATAACTTTTAAATGTAAGTTGAACATTTTCGTAATATACGGAGAAAAAAATTTAGATACACATTGAACATATATATGTTGAACAATATGTAAATTTACATTGAACATTTTGTGATGTACACTGAACAAATTTTGAATTGTAAAGAAGATTTTAAAAACATGAACATTTTTTGACAATAGAAATATTTTATAAAATGCAAACAATTTAGGAAATGATGCACATCTTTTGAAATGAGGAACTTCTTTGGCATTCTGAACAATATTTTAAATTTTAGAACAACTATTAAAAAAAGAAACGTAAAAGGAAACAAAAAGAAAAAGAAAAACAGCGTCACCTACGCGGGCCGGCCCAACTAGGAGTGCCTTGAGAGAAGCCTCGGCATTTTGATGCTACCCTTGATATACGTTACTAGCCAATAGAAGCAACATTATACACGTATATACACTATTATGGACTATACACACACAAACCATGGTTGCCGCTTATTATGTCAATGTCACTGTGGCACTACATATCCTCTCCTACAAAGAGAAGCAGGAACACCCGCGTGACATCTTGCCGTGTGACGTCACTACTAGGAAAATGCCTGCTAGTGGCGTACTACAGGTGCACCCCTAGCATCACGCCATTATAATTTTTTACTAAGCACCACAGGTGCGCCATTAGTATATACATACTAATGACGCACCAGGCAGTGCGCCATTAGTACATCACACGGTGCGTCATTACTATCTGACTTAGTAATGGCGCACCACATAGAAGTGCGCCATTACTAACATTTTTTTTCATTTTTTTTCAAAAATACTTTTTTTTTGTTTTTCGTAATCTCGGGTCAATATGCTTAATCTCAAGTCAAATCGCACTCCGTGATCAAACTTCTCAAAAGGTCACCCATCCTCACACTACTCCAATCCAAGCACGCTTAACTTCAGAGTTCTATCCAACCCCAACACCAACTCACTTAACAGGCACTTGTTGATATATCTAGCATATCAATCCTATTAAACCTTGTTGATGTCTAGGACTTTGTTCATGTTCATGAGTGTGATGAAATTTTGAACAAATATTTCAAACTTCCCGGTCATATTACGTATCATATTTTGAAAAAAAATTCCAAAAAAAAGTTTTTTTAAACCAATTTTTTTTCCTGTTACTAGTGGCGCACCTAGCAAATGGTGCGCCACTAGTAAGTTTGAATTTTTTTTCATTTTCCCCCCTCTAGATCTTAAAAGCCCCGTATCTTTCGTATGTAACTTTTCGAGTAGATGATTTTTCATATAAAAACTTTTTAATCCGAGTTCGTATGCAAAAGTTATGCCCATTTTACAAATTCCAGAGAGATTTTGCAAATAAAGTCGAAACATATTTGTAAATTTTCCCAACAACTAGACCACATATCACATAGGAAACTTATTTTCTTTTATTTTTTTTGACATTTCCATCATTTTCTTTTATTTTTTCTAAAACTGAAAAGGCGGTCAGGGGGGTTGCATTCGGTGGAATTTTTGGGCAAAGTTAGTAATGGCGTACTGTGGGTGTGGCGCGCCATTACTAGTTTAACTAGTAATGGCGCACCACACCCACGGTGCGCCATTACTAACTTTGAAAAAAATAAAAAAAAATTGTTAGTAGTGGCGCATCGAGGGTGTGGTGCGCCATTACTAGTTAAAACTAGTAATGGCGCACTGTCCCCTGGTGCGCCATTACTAGTTTTGACAAAAAAAATGTTAGTAGTGGCGCACCGAGGATGTGGTGCGCCATTACTAGTTAATGGCGCACTATCCCCTGGTGCGTCATTACTAGTTTTGAAAAAAAAATTAAAAAAATTTATTAGTAGTGGCGCACCATGGATGTGGTGCGCCATTAGTATTTGGACACTAATGGCGTACCAACACATGGTGCGCCATTAGTATATAGTAGTGGCGCACCACATTTGTGGTGCGCCATTAGTGTCCATATTATCTATAGCCCTTTTCCTAGTAGTGCGTCCGGCCTCTACATCCTTCCCTCTCATTTCGCAATTGACGAGCCTTTCATCTTAGGTGATGAGTCGCGACCCACCTCCTTGACGGGGCCAACACTGATTCATAATAATAATTGTTTGATCATACAAAATGAGTAGAAGTATGAGGTGAGGTGTACGGACCAGGTGCAAGGAGTAGCTTGCCAAGATTAGTTGTTTAAGTTTTGAACATTTGCTTGGGTGGGCACAATGATTGGTGCGACATGCGGTGGCGAACCCATCGCCTTAGAATTGACCACATTTGAAGCATTGTCATCAGGTGGGCATCATGGTGGCCGTTTGCAGGGTCAGAAAAAGGATAAGCGATGACACGGCCGGGTGTCGTGTCGAATTAGAGGAGGTGGATCTTAGGTGATGTGTCGTGACCCACCTCCTTGACCGGGCCAACACTGATTCATAATAATAATTGTTTGATCGTACAATATAGAGTAGAAGTATGAGGTGAGGTGTATGGACCAGGTGCAAGGTGTAGCTTGTCGAGATTAGATGTTTAAGTTTTGAACATTTGGCACAATGATTGGTGCGACATGCCGTGGCGAACCCATCGCCTTAGAATTGACCACATTTGAAGCATTGTCATCAGGCGGGCATCATGGTGGCCATTTGTAGGGTCAGAAAAAGGATAAGCGATGACACGGTCGGGTGTCGTGTCGAATTAGAGGAGGTGGATCTATTAGGAGTCTTGAGCCATGCTTATTGGGATTTTTTTAAAAATGGAGGAGGACCCCCGGCCTCTGCATCTGGACAATGCATGCAGCCACTTTATTAATTATTCACACAAGACCTTACAAAGTAATACAACAGTCAAACTAAAGCCATCGTCTAGGCAACATCTATTGCTACTTCTATCCAATTGATGAAGGGATGCTGATAGTCTGGGTCTAATACCAAAACAGACCTCGCAGCCAAACCTATCATCTAAGACCTGAGGTCCCAACAGGACGCCTACCGGGTATGGGGCACTCACCAGTCCGGCACACTTCTCAACCAGGACGCCTGCCGGGTACGAGGCCACCGCAGCCACCTGCCACCAATCCATCTTCAGTGTTGTACTACTGCATTAACCTTCCCCGGTCTAGCTGCCGTCGACGCCACCACGACGCGAGACAGCGCCACCTCCCTGCGCGAGTCCATCTCCGCGCATCAGACGTCGAGTCTTCACAGCGCCATGCCGCCGAGATCCGCCACCATCAATGTGTAAGCTGAAGCACCGCTCCACCAAAAAGCCTTCCACTGGTCCATCGGTCCGTGTACACCTCCACGAATGACGCCTCCAAGAGGGAAACGACACCATAGCGCCGCTGTCATCTGATCTACGGATCTAGGGTTTCCCCCGGAGGTAGCATAGGGTGTCCTTGAACTTCTCCACGGCGATGCCTTCAAGAAGGGAACGACGCAGACAGCCGCCACCGCCGGCCTTGGCAGCTAGCCGAGATCAGGTTTTCACCCAGATCAGTTCGAAGATCCCCCCTCAAGCACCTCATGCACGGACTGCCGCCATCTCTGCCGGGGACTGGACGAAAGGGATCCAGGCGCTGCCACCTGACCGGCCATGGCACCACCACGGTGCCTATAGCCAGCGCCGTCAGGCCCACCGCGCTCGCCTGTAGATGCACACCGGAACTGCCGGCCCGCCCAAGCCCATCTGGGCAAGACCAGATCGGCGATCTCGGCCGCCGCCACAGGGGCGACTCCGCCGCAGGGAGGTTGCGCCTCCGCTGACGCCGCCGTCACGCATGCCGTAGGGATCCCGCCGCTCCCTGCCACCGGATATGCGTCGAACGATGCGCCGCCGCCGCCCGAAAAAACGCCACCACCGCGTGAGGGATAAGGCCCCGCCGCCGCCATCATAGGCCAGGCTTCGCTGGTGAGACCTCAGGCGGCGGCACGACGGAGGAGGCGAGGGGAGGGGGCCTAGGGCCGGCGGCGTGGTCGGCCCCCGTGTGGCGTAGGGTTGGCGACGCGGGGGTGGGTGCGTACGCGGCTTACGCGGTTACATAGGGTATAGAGTCATGATTTTTTTTCTCCCGTTGCAACGCACGGGCATGTTTCCTAGTAATATATAATGGCGGTTGCTAGGCGCCATCCCGATGTATGCGGACCAAACAACATCCACATTGATAACCATTAGATCATTAGAGGCTCGACATCTTATCTCATCCTCAGCACGTCACTCTTTTTTTTAGAAAATTTCCATTCTATTCATCTTCAATCGTGGCAGTACAATGAATACCAGAAATAAATAGAAATTACATCCAGATCCGTAGACCACCTAGCGACGACTACAACCACTGAAGCGAGCCTAAGGCGCGCCGCCGTCATCGCCCCTCCATCGTCGGACTCGGACACAACTTGTTGTAGTAGATAGTCAGAAAGTCGTCGCGCTAAGGCCCTGGAGGACCAGTGCACCAGAATAGCAACCGCCGCAGATGAAGAATATCGTAGATCAGAAAGATCCAATCCGAAGACACATGAACGTAGACGAACAACGACGAGATCTGAGCAAATCTATGAAAGATAAATCCGCCGGAGACACACCTCCACACGCCCACCAACGGTGCTAGACGCACCGCTGGAACGGGGGCTAGGCGGGGAGACCTTTATTCCATCTTCAGGGAGCCACCGCCGTCTCGTCTTCCTGAGCAGGACACAAACTCTAGCAAAACTGAAGGAAACCACTAAAAACAGAGCCCTCCCTCCGGCCCTTGCCGAGATCCACCACGCCCCCATGGCCCTAGGGCCACCGGAGAGGAGGCGGACCTGCGGCGGCGCCGGCGGGAGGCACAAACCCTAGTTTTTTGTGGAGGAGGAGGAGGCGGCGGCTAGAAAGGCTTTCTTCAGCACGTCACTCGCTGCATCGCCTCTCACATGGTCATGGTCTGCCTGTCACAGCTGCAGCAACTCCGTCGTGGAGATGACCGGTATGTGCATGGCTCGGGTTAGCAAATCATGCAACCTCGCAGCAACGCCGCTCTTGTAGTATTAAATCCGGTGACCTGGCAGCAACGCTGCAACCGCAGAGCATCGTAGCGACCAGGTCATCGTCGCGGCATTGCCGTGCCACCATTGCTACGGCCAGCTCGCTGGCAACCATCGCTGTTGCAACCCCATAGTCGCAGCGACTGCCATTGCTGCAACCAAATGTGTCGCTTGTCACCACTATTGCAACCCCCATCGTAGCAGCCAACATTGCTGTAGACGGATTTATGCGGGTCACCGATGCTGCAACCACCCTCGTTATAGCAGTCGGCTCGCCGTTGGCCACCAGTGCTGCAAGGCCTGCAACTCATCATTGTAGCAGCCAGTGTTGCTGTATCCAGCTCGCTGTCGACCATTGCTTCAAATCCCCTTGTCGCTGCTTCGTCGCTTCCTCACCTTACTCCGCCGCTGACCTCGCAACATCTCGCTGCCGTTCTTCTTCGGATGATGTTGCAGCATCGTCGGCCCTTTGGTGTGCTGCTTAAAGCTTGTAAAATCCCTGTAGCCGTTTACAACAACCCGCGTCGGCTGGCTGCCGTGACAGCCTCCCATTGCGACAACACCGGGCCTTGCTCTGTGCTAGTCGCCAGTATTTTTTCTCTCCTCCGACATGTAACAACAGTAGCTGCTACAACAAAAGGGTTGTTCGGTGACGGTGATGGTGGGAGTGCGGCCTTGTAGCATGGTGGTGGGAGGGGGATGCGGCAGCGATGGGCAACGACATAGTACATGCATAGTGGTGGTCCGATAAAAGGAGATGGCAAAGGAGATTCAGGAAGAAGACGTGTGTGGACGAAGATAAGATAAGGACGGAGGAGACGTGAGTGGTCCCACGGGACGCATGGTGGACAGAAGAAGCGGCTGCCGAGCGACTTGGGTGCATCTGGATGAAACGAAGTGTTTTCCATATATAATGTATGTGTAACCAACAAAGTGGAATAGCCTAGGTGCATATTTTCTTAAGGATCTCTACTCCTAAACTGAGAGTTGGTAGCCTTCCGTTCACGGTTTATTTTCATCTAACTACTTTTTGTCTCACCTCCCATCATCTGGTTTTTCTCCCTCCCATTAGAAAACCAAATCCCATTAAAAGGGAAGATCTTGTTTGGTGCTTGCCTTAATTCATGTAAATAAATAGGTAATTAAGAATTCAGAAAGCTCTATCTAAAGGGGGATTTCGTAGCCTCTCTTTCATGGTTTATTTTCATCTAACAAATTTTTGTCTGGGTTTTTCTTCTCGCTTCCCACCATCCCGTCCCACTAGATTTTCTCCCTCTCATTAAAAACCTAAATCCCATTAAAGGGGAAGATCTTGTTTGGTGCTTGCTTTACTTCAATCATGTAAATAATAGACAATTAAGACAAACATAAAACTTTCTTGGTAACCCTATGAATAAAAATTAGATATCCCTCAATAACCAATCGCTAATCCCACGCACTATGCTATTTATTATTACCATTATCTTTACTATTAGTTGACAATCACAAGTTTTCTAATATAAAAAATAACATATTTTTAGTTATCAATGTATGCATCCGTGCGCCCCTGAGGACGGACGTCGTGTGTGACACTATGTTGAACGCCATGGCCGGGCCTAATACCGGCGCGATGCACGACAATCCGGGTCATGGATCACGGCGTCGAGGGCAGCCATGGTGGAAGGCGGGTCATCGAAATGCAACATACAAGCATTAGTGGACGCAATCATATTATATTTCTTGTCAGTCAAACAGAGAGTCAGACAAACTACATTCTCAAATCAAGTGCATCCATCAAAATATCAAGAAATCCGTTAAGAAAATGTGTCCTACAATACTCGGTAGTCGTCGTTGTCATTCATAGTGGCCATTCATGCGGAAAAAAGGGAAATCGACATTGAATAAATTCGGAAATCAAACCATCAATGGAATGAATTAGCTTGATAGTTAATTACAATTAATTATGCCATTCAAATCGTTTTTTTGCACCGAATGAATTTGGAAACCGAGTCATTAATACAATTCATTGATTATATTTCATTTAATTATGCCTACCGATAATTAGAAGTATGGATTTTTTCCACTTTGGCAGATGATTAATTTATTTGATTGACAGTTAATTAGGCATATTGAGAATTATGTATGCCATTAAGTGTTTATGTTATTAGTTAAGCAAGCAATTAATCATGTTGAATCATTTTGAATGCGCTTATGGGAAAGGACGATTAACAGACTCTCAGTGACATGGCCGAGCACCGCTTGCAAACAAGGACAACGGCGGTCACCATGTGCTCGGAACATGGGTGACCTTGCGTTCACCAAAATGGATGATGGTCATGCTCTACAGGATGTCCACACGCTGATAGTTGCCGAAACATTCACAGGTGAGGATAGCACGACACAACATTGGCCAGATGGTTCATGCTATGGTAGAAAGAAAGTGTATTTCGAGAATAAGAAGGAAATAATGTAAAAGAAGGGAAAAAATTAAAAACAACATAGTGATCCATGATGTTGGAGAAGAAATGAGTATTCCAAAAAATAAAGAGAAAAAATTAAAAAAAAGTATTGTAGAAATAGTAACAAGAACTAAAGCTGGCGAGGAAGGATCAAAAAGATAAGGGGTTGCTGATGAATGCACTGGTTTTGACGTGGTGCTGGTTGGCGCCGACGAAACTGGTCAGTGAAGAGGTTAGGAGTAGAAGATGCAGGGAATGATGGGGATCGAAGAGAAGAATGACAATTATCCCTTCTAGCAATGGATGATATGTGGGTTGAAGGTGAAGCTCATTGGTGATAAGGAATCCGTTCAGGTGTCACTCGCCTCCCACGTTAATATGCATTTGCAAAATTGAATGGACATTCCAGAATGATCTTTATAATTATTTGTTGTTATTTCAATAGTATATGTGTTAGTTTACCCATTCTATTATACTTCAATATGAAAATAAAAATAATTCTTATTAAAACGCATGACAAAGGTAGGTTGGCGTCATCTGGTTTTAACTGAGGAGGCTCTAGCGAGAAATGTCCCACGGCGAAAAACAGAACGACAAGGGGAGGGCCTGACAGGAAAACAGAAGGATGTGTCGTGGGGTGAGGTTCTTGTGTTGAACCGGTGTGTTGGAGATAACACAACGGATAGCCCGTACCAACGCACGGACATTCTGCTAGTACAAGTAAAAGGGCTTTCGCTCGATCTGTCAACATGTCAGTTTTTTCGCTTTTTTAATTGGCAGCTAGCCCATTATTACGTGTATAACCAATAGGAAAAAACACGAGCGAAAAACAAATACGAGGAAACAAAATCGGGAGCAACTATCTGAGGAGCGCTCCTTCAAGAGCGTCCCAAGGGACACTCTTAGGCGCCGCCACTCGGCATGTTCTCAGTCGTCGCCACGTGTCGCTCCTTGGGTGTTCTCTCCGGATTTATTTTATTATTATTTTTTCGCATGCGTTTATGGTTTTTTAGATGACGTTTTTTGGGTTTTTTTGGCGTTTTGGTTTTCCACCGGTATTTGTTAGCTTTTGGACAAAAAAAACTTGCGTGATAAAACACATTTTTTTCCTTCCACCAGAGGCACAATTTTGCTTCCGTGAGAGGCACATATTTGTTTCCGCGAGAGGCACGGACGTGCCTCTCGCACAAGAAAAAATAGTTTTCTTCCTTCTTCAAGAGGCACGGTTTTGATTCCGCAAGAGGTACGGATTTGCTTCCGCGAGAGGCACGGTCATGCCTCTCAGAAACGAAAAAAAATGCATTTTTGCCCTCCCTCAAGAGGAACAGTTTTGCTTCCGCGAGAGGCTTGCCTCTCCAAAACGGAAAAAAAGTTTTGTTTTTCTTTTACCTTACTCAAGAGGCACGGTTTTGCTTCCGCGAGAGGCATGATCGTGCCTCTATAAAACGAAAAAAAGGCGTTTCCTTTTTTTTGGGCCTCCTCAAGAGGCACGGTTTTGCTTTCGTGTGAGGCACGGATTTCCCTCCGCGAGAGGCACGGTCGTGCCTCTAGTAAAAGGAAAATATAAACACGTTTTTTCCTTCCGCGAGAGGCACGGTTTTTTCCCGATTTTTTTTAAAGATCTCGATGCGAGAGATCCAACGATGAAAATGGTTTAAGATTTGGATGCATGGTTTAAGACATAAAACATTTTGAAATAACGGATCTACGAAAAAGGGAAAACTGTCGGGTCGCAACAAGTGACCCACATGCAATGCGCCACTTTTCCGCAACCGGGAGAGGTGGGAGTGATTTTTGAAAGGAGCACTCCTTAGAGCAACTCCAATGCGCCGACCAAACGGACACTCGGTTTGTCTGCTTTTTGTCCGTTTGGGTCGGCCAAGCGGCCAGGCGCGTCCGCTTTCTCATATAGGTCGGCATTAGTGCCCAACGGGAGGCAGACCCAAATTTGCGCGCATAGAAAAAAATGAACTACACATGACACAGATACTAAAATAGGAACTTTATCTACAATAAGTGGCCGGTCAACCTCCGGCCAAAGTCCACTTCAAACTTAATTAAACATTCATAAAAACAAAACAAAATTGATGCCCGCTGGCAGACCTAGACGTCGGCCTAGCCCTTGCCATAGTCGTCGTCATCACCGCCGGTGAGGTCGATGAAGACGAGAGTCGGCCCAGCCTTACCAAAGGCGGCTTGATTGGCCGCCAGGGCTGCCTCCTGCAGCGTCTACTGCGGCAGAGGCAATGCGGCGACGCGGGCGCACTCCTCCTCTTCCTCCCGCTCCCTCTACATGCGCCACTCAGCGTCTGCGCGCTCGTCCGCCTGCCGGCGCTGCCGCCAATGTCCAAGGTACATGGCCTCCTGCGCCGGCGTGGCACCAAGCCAAGCGCGGGGGGAGGGGGGCTGACAAACTCCTGCACCTGGCCGATCCACACGTACCTCTCGGCCGGCTCGGGCGCATGCGTCGTCGCAGTTAGCCGCGGCGGCCACGACGGTACCATGCAGTCGTCGACCGCAGAGAGGGCCCTGGCCTCCTCCATCTCCGCCTGGTAGGCGGCCTCCTCAGTTGTTGCCACTTCGTCCTTCCGCCGCTCCTCCTCGATGGAGTTGGCGAAGGCCTCGGCCAGCACCGCCTAGTAGGACGCCTCGGCCTCCTCCTCCTCTAGCTTGATGACGAGGGAGGCGGGGGGTTAACGTGGTGGTGCTGCACGCCCAGCCGCCTTTGCTCCTCGTGTTCGACGACAAGCCAGACCTCCCAATTGGGAGAGTCTGTGGCGTACTCGGGTATGCGCCGCTGCGCCGGCGTGAGTTGTGCCCGACGCCTGCGCACCTCCTCCTCGTGCGCCCGCTGTATCCGCGGCACTGATACGTCCATTTTGCATCATGCTTTTATATCGCTATGTATTGCATTATGGGCTGTTATTACATATTATATCACAATACTTATGCCTTTTCCCTCTTATTTTACAAGGTTTATATGAAGAGGGAGAATGCCGACAGCTGGAATTCTTGGCTGGAGAAGGAGCATATATTAGAGAACTATTCTGCACAACTCCAAAAGTCCTGAAACTCCACGGAAGTCGGTTATGGAATATAATAAAAAATATTGGGCAAAGAAAGCACCAGAGGGGGGCCACCTCCTGTCCACGAGGGAGGAGGGCGCGCCCTACCCCCCTGGGCGCGCCCCCTACCTCGTGGGCCACCTGGGAGCCCCCCGATGACCATCTTTTGGTATAAGGTGTCTTTTGCCCTGGAAAAAATAAGGAGGAAGCTTCCGGGACGAAGCGCCGCCGTCTTGAGGCGGAGCTTGAGAAGAACCAATCTAGGGCTCCCGCGGAGCTGTTCTGTTGGGGAAACATCCCTCCGGGAGGGGGAAATCATCGCCATCGTCATCACCATCGATCCTCTCATCGGGAGGGGGAAATCATCGCCATCGTCATCACCATCGATCCTCTCATCGGGAGGGGGTCAATCTCCATGAACATCTTCACCAGCACCATCTCCTCTCAAACCCTAGTTCATCTCTTGTATCCAATCTTTGTCTCAAAACCTTAGATTAGTACCTGTGGGTTGCTAGTAGTGCTGATTACTCCTTGTAGTTGATGCTAGTTGGTTTATTCGGTGGAAGATCATATGTTCAGATCCTTTATACATATTAATACCCCTTTGATTATGAACATGAATATGATTTATGAGTATTTACGTTCGTTCCTGAGGACATGGGAGAAGTCTTGTTATAAGTAATCATGTGAATTTGGTATTCGTTCGATATTTTGATGAGATGTATGTTGTCTTTCCTCTAGTGCTGTCATGTGAACGTCGACTATATGACACTTCACCATTATTTGGGCCTAGGGGAAGGCATTGGGAAGTAATAAGTAGATGATGGGTTGCTAGAGTGACAGAAGCTTAAACCCTAGTTTATGCGTTGCTTCGTAAGGGGCTGATTTGGATCCATATGTTTCATGCTATGGTTAGGTTTACCTTAATTCTTCTTTCGTAGTTGCAGATGCTTGCGAGAGGAGTTAATCATAAGTGGGATGCTTGTCCAAGTAATGGCAGAATCCGAGCACCGGTCCACCCACATATCAAATTATCAAAGTAACGAACGCGAATTTTCCTTTATGTAAGAATTGTCCAGGCTTGTCCTTTGCTACAAAAAGGATTGGGCCACCTTGCTGCATCTTGTTTACTTTTGTTACTTGTGACCTATTACAAATTACCTCATCACAAAACTATCTGTTACCAATAATTTCAGTGCTTGCAGAGAATACCTTACTGAAAACTTCTTGTCATTTCCTTCTGCTCCTCGTTGGGTTCAACACTCTTACTTATCGAAAGGACTACGATATATCCCCTATACTTGTGGGTCATCAAGACTCTTTTCTGGAGACGTCGCCGGGGAGTGAAGCTCCTTTGGTAAGTGGAATTTGGTAAGGAAACATTTATATAGTGTGCTGAAATTTACTACCACTTGTTACTATGGAAAATAATTCTTTGAGGGGCTTGTTCGGGGTATCTTCACCCCGACCAGTAGAGAAAAGAATGGCTCCTCAACCTACTGAACCTACTGAAATTGTTTACTTTGAAATTCCTTCGGGTATGATAGAGAAACTGCTAGCTAATCCTTTTACAGGAGATGGAACATTACATCCCAATATGCACCTAATCTATGTGGATGAAGTTTGTGGATTATTTAAGCTGGCAGGTATACCCGAAGATGTTATCAAGAAGAAGGTCTTCCCTTTATCTTTGAAGGGAAAGGCATTGACATGGTTTAGGCTATGTGATGATATTGGATCATGGAACTATAACCGATTGAAATTGGAATTTCATCAGAAGTTTTATCCTATGCATCTGGTTCATCGTGATCGTAATTATATCTATAATTTTTGGCCTCGCGAAGGAGAAAGTTGTTGGGGATCGTAGCAGAATTTTAAAATTTCCTACGCATCACCAAGATCCATCTATGGAGTATACTAGCAACGAGGGGAAAGGAGTGCATCTACATACCCTTGTAGATCGCGAGCGGAAGCGTTCCAATGAACGGGGTTGATGGAGTCGTACTCGCCGTGATCCAAATCACCAATGGCCGAGTGCCGAATGGACGGCACCTCCGCGTTCAACACACGTACGGAGCAGAGACGTCTCCTCCTTCTTGATCCAGCAAGGGGGAAGGAAAGGTTGATGGAGATCCAGCAGCACGACGGCGTGGTGGTGGAAGTAGCGGGATCCCGGCAGGGCTTCGCCAAGCACAAGCGGGACGGAGAGGTGCTGCAGGGGGAGAGGGAGGCGCCAGGGGCTGTGGTGCTGCTGCCCTCCCTCCCCCCACTATATATAGGGACCCCTGGGGGGCGCTAGCCCTGGGAGATCAGATCTCCAAGGGGGGGCGGCGGCCAAGGGGGAAGGGGGGTGGCTTCCCCCCCAAGCCAAGTGGGGCGCCCCCCACCCCCAGGGTTTCCAACCCTAGGCACAGGGGGAGGCCCATGGGGGGGCGCCCCAGCCCACTAAGGGCTGGTTCCCTTCCCACTTCAGCCCATGGGGCCCTCCGGGATAGGTGGCCCCACCCGGTGGACCCCCGGGACCCTTCCGGTGGTCCCGGTACAATACCGATAAGCCCCGAAACTTTCCCGGTGGCCGAAACTGGACTTCCTATATATAATTCTTCACCTCCGGACCATTCCGGAACTCCTCGTGACATCCGGGATCTCATGCGGGACTCCGAACAACTTTCGGGTTTCCGCATACTAATATCTCTACAACCCTAGCGTCACCGAACCTTAAGTGTGTAGACCCTACGGGTTCGGGAGACATGCAGACATGACCGAGACGCCTCTCCGGTCAATAACCAACAGCGGGATCTGGATACCCATGTTGGCTCCCACATGTTCCACGATGATCTCATCGGATGAACCACGATGTCGAGGATTCAATCAATCCCGTATACAATTCCCTTTGTCAATCGGTACGTTACTTGCCGGAGATTCGATCGTCGGTATCCCAATACCTTGTTCAATCTCGTTACCGGCAAGTCACTTTACTCGTACCGTAATGCATGATCCCGTGACTAACTCCTTAGTCACATTGAGCTCATTATGATGATGCATTACCGAGTGGGCCCAGAGATACCTCTCCGTCATACGGAGTGACAAATCCCAGTCTCGATCCGTGCCAACTCAACAGACACTTTGGGAGATACCCGTAGTGTACCTTTATAGTCACCCAGTTACGTTGTGACGTTTGGCACACCCAAAGCACTCCTACGGTATCCGGGAGTTGCACGATCTCATGGTCTAAGGAAAAGATACTTGACATTGGAAAAGCTCTAGCAAACGAACTACCTGATCTTTGAGCTATGCTTAGGATTGGGTCTTGTCCATCACATCATTCTCCTAATGATGTGATCCCGTTATCAATGACATCCAATGTCCATAGTCAGGAAACCATGACTATCTGTTGATCAACGAGCTAGTCAACTAGAGGCTTACTAGGGACACGTTGTGGTCTATGTATTCACACATGTATTACGATTTCCGGATAACACAATTATAGCATGAACAATAGACAATTATCATGAACAAAGAAATATAATAATAACCATTTATTATTGCCTCTAGGGCATATTTCCAACAAAAGTATCGCTCAAGCTAGGGGGAGGCTTAAGTCAATGTTATATTCATGCCCCAATCATGAGCTCTCAAGAGAAATTATTATTCAAAAAATTTATGCTCGGCTTTCTCTCAATAACTGATCCATGCTCGATACTTCTTGTACTGGTTCTTTTATGATGAAGATATTGAATTCAGATGGGATTTATTGGAAATAATTAAATGCAACTCTGAAGATTGGGAACTCGACGAAGGTAAGGATTTAGGTATAACGCCTAAGTTTGATTGTGTTATTTTTTATGGATACCGATGCTTTTCGCGAATTTAGCACTAAATATGGACTTGACTTTGCGATAGTAGCTTCTTTCTGTGAATCATTTGCTACTCATGTTGATCTCCCTAAGGAGAAGTGGTTTAAATATCACCCTCCCGTTAAAGTAAAAGTAGTTGAACCTATTAAAGTTTAAGAAAAGACTATCACTTATAATGTTGATCCTATTGTTCCTACTGCTTATATTGAGAAACCATCTTTTCCTGTTAGAATAAAGGATCATGCTAAAGCTTCAACTGTGGTTCGTAAGAGTAATGCTAGAACATCTACGCCATCTGAGCAAATTAAAGTTAAACCTAGTATTGCTATGGTTAAGGATCTCTTGGTCGATAATATTGATGGGCATGTTATTTATTTCTGTAATGAAGCTGCTAGAATTGCTAGACCCAATACTAAAAATAAACATAGACCCGTTGTTGGCATGCCTATTGTTTCTGTTAAAATAGGAGATCACTGTTATCATGGTTTATGTGATATGGGCGCTAGTGCTAGTGCAATACCTCATTCCTTATATAAAGAAATTATGCATGATATTGCACCTGTTGAGATAGAAGATATTGATGTTACAATTAAGCTTGCCAATAGAGATACTATTTCACCAATTGGGATTGTTAGGGATGTTGAAGTCTTTTGTGGGAAAGTTAAACATCCTACTGATTTTCTTATTCTTGGTTCCCCACAAGATGACTTCTGTCCCATTATATTTGGTAGACCCTTTTTGAATACTGTTAATGCTAGGATAGATTGCGAAAAGGATATTGTTACTGTTGGTTTAGGGGATATGTCTCATGATTTTAATTTCGCTAAATTTCGTAGACAACCCCATGATAAAGAATTGCCTAGTAAAGATGAAATTATTGGTCTTGCTTCTATTGTCGTGCCTCCTAATGATCCTTTAGAACAATATTTGCTAGACCATGAAAATGATATGTTTATGAATGAGAGAAGGGAAATAGATGAAATATTCTTTAAACAGGGACCTATATTGAAACACAACCTGCCTGTTGAAATTCTAGGGGATCCTCCTCCACCCAAGGGTGATCCCACATTTAAGCTTAAACCATTGCCTGATACTCTTAAATATGCTTATCTTGATGAAAAGAAGATATATACTGTTATTATTAGTGCTAACCTTTCAGAGCAGGAAGAAGAGAAATTGTTGAAAACTCTGAAGAAGCATCGTGCTACTATTGGGTATACTCTTGATGATCTTAAGAGCATTAGTCCCACTCTATGCCAGCACAAAATAAAACTGGAGAAAGACGCTAAACCGGTTGTTGATCACCAACGACGGTTAAATCCTAAGATGAAAGAAGTGGTAAGAAATGAAAAACTAAAGCTTCTGGAGGCAGGTATAATTATCCTGTTGCTGATAGTCAGTGGGTAAGTCCTTTCCATTGTGTCCCTAAGAAGGGAGGTATTACTGTTGTTCCCAATGATAAAGATGAATTGATCCCACAAAGAATTGTTACAGGATATAGAATGGCAATTGATTTCCGCAAATTAAATAAAGCTACTAGAAAGGATCATTACCCTTTACCTTTCATTGATCAAATGCTAGAAAGATTATCCAAACATACACATTTTGCTTTCTAGATGGTTATTCTGGTTTCTCGCAATACCTGTGTCAAAAGAGGATCAGGAAAAGACCACTTTTACTTGCCCTTTTGGTACCTTTTCTTATAGACGCGTGCCTTCTGGTTTATGTAATGCACCTGCTACCTTTCAAAGATGTATGACTGCTATATTCTCTGACTTTTGTGAAAAGATTGTTGAGGTTTTAATGGATGATTTCTTCGTTTATGGAACTTCTTTTGATGATTGCTTAAGCAACCTTGAGCGAGTCTTACAGAGATGTGAAGAAACTAATCTTGTCTTGAATCGGGAGAAGTGCGACTTTATGGTTAACGAAGGCATTGTTTTGGGGCATAAGATTTCTGAAAGAGGTATTGAAGTTGATAAAGCTAAAGTTGGCGCTATTGAAAAGATGCCATGTCCCAAGGACATCAAAGGCATAAGAATTTTCCTTGGTCATGCCGGTTTTTATAGGAGGTTCATCAAAGACTTCTCTAAAATCTCTAGGCCTCTGACTAATCTCTTACAAAAAAATATTCCTTTTGTTTTTTATGATGATTGTATAGAAGCATTTGAAATACTTAAGAAAGCCTTAATTTCTATACCTATTGTTCAGCCACCTGATTAGAATTTACCATTTGAAATTATGTGTGATGCTAGTGATTTTACTATAGGTGCCGTTCTAGGGCAAAGAGTTGATAAGAAATTAAATGTTATCCAATATGCTAGTAAAACTCTAGGCAGTGCCCAGAGAAATTATGCTACTACTGAGAAAGAATTTTTAGCAGTTGTATTTGCTTGTGATAAGTTCAGACCTTATATTGTTGATTCTAAAGTAACTGTTCACACTGATCATGCTGCTATTAAATATCTTATGAAAAAGAAAGATGCTAAACCTAGATTTATTAGATGGGTTCTCTTGCTACAAGAATTTGATTTGCATATTATTGATAGAAAGGGAGTGGAGAACCCCGTTGCAGACAACTTGTCTAGGTTAGAAAATGTTCTTGATGACCCACTACCTATTGATGATAGCTTTCCTGATTAACAATTAGCTGTCATAAATGCTTCTCGGACTGCTCCATGGTATGCTGATTATGCTAATTACATTGTTGCTAAATTTATACCACCTAGTTTCACAGAACAGCAAAAGAAAAAATTCTTCTTTGATTTAAGACATTACTTTTGGGATGACCCACACCTTTATAAAGAAGGAGTAGATGGTGTTATTAGACGTTGTGTACCTCAGCATTAACAGGAACAAATCCTACGCAAGTGTCATTCCGAGGCTTACGGAGGACACCACGCTGGAGATAGAACTGCACATAAGGTATTGCAATCCGGTTTTTATTGGCCTACTCTCTTCAAAGATGCTCGTAAGTTTGTCTTGTCTTGTGATGAATGTCAAAGAATTTATAATATTAGTAGACGTCAAGAAATGCCTATGAATTATTCACTTGTTATTGAACCATTTGACGTTTGGGGCCTTGATTATATGGGACCTTTTCCTTCCTCAAATGGGTATACACATATTTTAGTTGTTGTTGATTACGTTACTAAGTGGGTAGAAGCTATTCCAACTAGTAGTGCCGATCATAACACCTCTATTAAGATGCTTAAAGAAGTTATTTTTCCAAGGTTTGGAGTCCCTAGATACTTAATGACTGATGGTGGTTCACATTTTATTCATGGTGCTTTTCGTAAAATGCTTGCTAAGTATGATGTTAATCATAGAATTGCATCTCCATACCATCCACAGTCCAGTGGTCAAGTAGAATTGAGTAATAGAGAGATTAAATTAATTTTGCAAAAAACTGTTAATAGATCTAGAAAGAATTGGTCCAAGAAACTTGATGATGCATTATGGGCCTATAGAACTGCATATAAAAATCCTATGCGTATGTCTCCCTATAAAATGGTTTATGGAAAAGGATGTCACTTACCTCTCGAACTAGAACATAAGGCATATTGGGCCATTAAAGAGCTCAATTATGATTTCAAACTTGCCGGTGAGATAAGAGACTATTTGACATTAGCTCACTTGATGAATGGAGAACCCAGGCCTATGAGAATGCCAAATTATTCAAAGAAAAGGTTAAAAGATGGCATGACAAAAGGATACAAAAGCGTGTGTTTAATATAGGTGATTATGTTTTGTTATACAACTCTCATTTAAGATTTTTTGCAGGAAAACTTCTCTCTAAATGGGAAGGCCCTTACGTCATTGAGGAGGTCTATCGTTTTGGTGCCATAAAACTTAACAACTTCGAAGGCACAAATCCGAAGGTGCTGAACGGTTAAAGAATCAAACATTATATCTCAGGTAATCCCATAAATGTTGAAACCAATGTTATTGACACCGTAACCCCGGAGGAGTACATAAGGGACACCTTCTAGAACGTTTCAGACTCCGAAAAAGAATAGGTATGTGGTACGGTAAGTAAAGCGACTCCAAAACAGTTCTAATAGCAGTTTTCTCTGTTTTGCAATATTTAAAATAATAGGAAAATAAGAAGTAGTCCGGGAAGGACACGAGGCATCCACGAGGGTGGAGGGCGCGCCCTACCCCCTGGGCGCGCCCCCTGCCTCGTGGGCACCTCGTGTGCTCTTCAGACTCCGTCTTGTTGCACGATACTTCTTTTGGTCGGTAAAAATTCATTATATAATCTCCAGAAGGTTTTGATCACCGTATCATGGAAAAAGCTTCAATTTTTGCTTTGAGTTGTTTCTGCCGCAGATTAGAGCAATATGTCGTCCCCCTCCTCCAACAATGTGAGCGACGATGCTTGGCTAATGAAGATAGAGACAAAGCGAGAAGAAATCGGGGAAGTCAAGGAAGGTGACAAGATCAAGGAGGTCGCGAAGGAGAAAATTCCAACAGAAGAAGGAGAAGGCTTTGCTCAACCTTACTACAAATATCTCACCCCAACTGAGATTGAAGCTTTCAAGATGATTGAGCTAGCTCGCATACAAAACAAGTATCTCACACGTGAAAATATTTTGTTGAAGGAGCATATCACTGCACTCAAGGGCATTATCTGCAAGCTTGAGGATCTCCTACGCTCGATGTGCGACACCCCGTCATCAACAACTCCATCATCACCACCTCTGAAGAAAGAGACATAATCACATGGGTATGGGCACTCCCCTTGGCAACTGCCAAGCTTGGGGGAGGTGCCCCGGTATTGTATCACCATCACACTCCTACCTTTACCATTTTTCTTAGTTCGATCCTTTTGGTATTATCTTGATCTAGTATAATAAATTTTAGTATGATCTAGCTTTGAGTTTTGTGTTGATCCTTATCTATGTAATCAAGTCCGTGAGCTATATAATAAAGATTAGTTTTGAGTCAAGGGCTTTGTTGTCTTACTATGATCTTGAGGTGATAAAAGAAAAAGGAAGAATAAAAAGAAATAAAAAGGATCATATTGATCTTATGGAGAGTAATGACTTCACATATAAAGAGTATGATGAATAAAAGTTGTTGAGAGTTGACAAACATAGTTTTGGTCATCGTTGCAATTAATAGGAAGTAATAAAGAAAGAGAGGTTTTCACATATAGATACACTATCTTGGACATCTTCTATGATTGTGAGCACTCATTAAAGTATGATATGCTAAAAAGTTGATGTTGGACAAGGAAGACAACGTAATGCGTTATGTTTTCTTATATCCGAAATAAATTATATTGTCATGGATCATCCAACATGTTGAGCTTGCCTATCCCTCTCATGCTTGCCAAATTCTTTGCACCAAGTAGAGATACTACTTGTGCTTCCAAATATCCTTAAACCCAGTTTTGCCATGAGAGTCCACCATATCTACCTATGGATTGAGTAAAATCCTTCAAGTAAGTTGTCATTGTTGCAAATTTCTCTTTAAATATGTATGATCTATTAGTGTGGAGAAAATAAGCTTTATACGATCTTGTGATATGGAAGAAATAAAAGCGACGGACTGCATAATAAAGGCCCCTATCACAAGTGGCAATATAAAAGAGTTGCATTAAGATTTTGTGCATCCAACCATAAAAGCACATGACAACCTCTGCTTCCCTCTGCGAAGGGCATATTTTCTATTTTTGCCTTATACCTTATACAAGAGTCATGGTGATCTTCACCTTTCCTTTTTACAATTTATCCTTTGGCAAGCACTGCGTGTTGGAAGGATACTGATATATATACCCAATTGGATGTGGGTTTTCATAAAGCATTATTGTTGACATTACCCTTGAGGTAAAAGGTTGGGAGGCGAAACTATAAGCCCCTATCTTTCTCTGTGTCCGATTAAAACTTCATACCCATATATTGCGTGAGTGTTAGCAATTGTGAAAGACTAAATGAAAGTTGAAATATGTGAACTTGCTGAAAAGCTCTTATATTGACTCTTTCCGATGTTATGATAAATTGCAATTGCTTTAATGACTGAGATCATAGTTTGTTAGTTTTCAACGAAGTTTCTGATTCAAACTTTACATTGTGAATAGATTGTTACTTCAACATAAGAAATCATATGACAATACATATATGTTGCTATTCTAAGAATGATCCTGATGCCCTCATGTCCGTATTTTATTTTATCGACACCTCTATCTTTAAACATGTGGACATATTTTTTGATATCGGCTTCCGCTTGAGGACAAACGAGGTCTAAGCTTGGGGGAGTTGATACGTCCATTTTGCATCATGCTTTTATATCGATATTTATTGCATTATGGGCTGTTATTACATATTATGTCACAATACTTATGCCTTTTCCCTCTTATTTTACAAGGTTTACATGAAGAGGGAGAATGCCGGCAGCTGGAATTCTGGGCTGGAAAAGGAGCAAATATTAGAGACCTATTCTGCACAACTCCAAAATTCCTGAAACTCCACGGAAGTCAGTTTTGGAATATAATAAAAATATTGGGCGAAGAAAGCACCAGAGGGGGGCCACCTCCTGTCCACGAGGGTGGAGGGCGTGCCCTACCCCCCTGGGCGCGCCCCTCTGCCTCATGGGCCACCCGGAAGCCCCCCGATGCCCATCTTTTGGTATAAGGTGTCTTTTGCCCTGGAAAAAATAAGGATGAAGCGCCGCCGTCTCGAGGCGGAGCTTGAGCAGAACCAATCTAGGGCTCCCGCGGAACTGTTCTGCCGGGGAAACATCCCTCCGGGAGGGGGAAATCATCGCCATCGTCATCACCATCGATCCTCTCACCAGGAGGGGGTCAATCTCCATCAACATCTTCACCAACACCATCTCCTCTCAAACCCTAGTTCATCTCTTGTATCCTATCTTTGTCTCAAAACCTCAGATACATGTGGGTTGCTAGTAGTGTTGATTACTCCTTATAGTTGATGCTAGTTGGTTTATTCGGTGGAAGATCATATGTTCAGATCCTTTATGCATATTAATACCCCTCTGATTATGAACATGAATATGATTTGTGAATAGTTACGTTTGTTCCTGAGGACATGAGAGAAGTCTTGTTATAAGTAATCACTAGCACACATGCCCGTGCGTTGCAACGAGAAAGAAAAATAGCATGCATTCGAATTTAGTGGGAATTGCATATGCAAAACGCATTATCTCCTCATTGTTTGTGTTTAAATATAGAGCAGAGCAAACGCTCCCTGAAAGAGTAGCTCTTGTTTATCCACATAACTTTCTACCATCAATTATAAGTAGTGAAGAGTCTGTGCACATCGCGGGCAGCCATCATAAAATATCTTATTTCATGATGTACAAATCTTGTAATAATCAGTATTATATATACCATCTAATTTTGTAACTTTTTTATGAATTCGTTCTAGCTAGCTAACAAAATCACTTTGAGGTCATTACAAAAAAATCATAATTTTTGTGTTCAGATATGTCCCACCAGCCTGCCCCACCAGCTCATCCCACGCATCAAACCCGGACACCTAGAGCTCATCTGACCAGAACCCCACCCCCTTCACGATCGCGTCTCTCGGGTTCTTCAGCACTTATCCGACAACTGCGGGGCTGGTGGTGGTGACGCTGTCCGATCGATGTGAACATGAACAACTTCAGGCCTTTAGGGTTGCTTACCAGGAGCAGTTCAGCCCCAAGACCGAGGACGCCGTTGCTGGTAACGGGCACAGACACTTCAAGGACGCGCTCATCTTGCTCATCTTCGGCAGGTAAAGTAAACAAATACGGACGGATGGGTTCTGGTTCTTCTTCCCGTCATGGTTATACATCGTGCGTATGCCCTATGTAGATGAACATCGCCACGGACAGCATGAGGAGCCGCCACCGGGCTCAGGTGGCGTTCATTGGCGCTCCTGGCATCTCTCATTGGTCTTCAGAAGAAACGTCCCCCTCCTCAAACTCGATCGCGGCGTCAGCAAAACTCGATCCTGGCACCGCCGATAGCTCAACCTTATTGCCATTGGAGGCGGTGGTCCGTGGTTTCCACATGGCGGCGAGCGTTGCCGGGTTCCTGATTGCGCGCAGCGTCTCCCACATCTTCTGGCAGGGGTGGTGTGCGCTGTCCGAGACGCCGTAAAGCTTGGTGGTACAGTCGTCGTTGCCATGGTCGACAGCAAGGTATGGCAGCAACGACGCCGTCTCCATGGATGCGTGCCTGCGTGTTGCTCGATAATATGTCACACATCTCGTGATGGCCTTGTTTTTTCCGTCGTGTGTATTCATAGGTGCCGTGGATGAGCCGATCGATGCCGAGTAGGTCCCATGCCGCTATATAGGTGTATTTTTCCTAACCGCTTCGCTCCACGAGAAAAGCGATCGTGGAGGCGATCGCATCTGAGGCCAACTCCACCGGCCGCCGCCGGACCCCGCCTCTTCCGTTTGGCCACTCCGGCCACGCGAGGAGGTGGGGACCACGGTGCTTCGACGCCGGCCTGTAGTTAGGGTTTGTCTAGTGTCTTCTTAGAGCGCCGTTGGGGGTGGTGGAAGCGACGCCCGGGCAAATAAATCTGCCTCAACTCTACTCCCACATCGGCGGCAACCTTCATGGCGGCGTCTCGGAGTTGATGGCAACGTATGTTGTTCGGTCCTGTAGATCGGCAGCTTGGTCTTCTCGTCGTTCTTCAAATCTGGCGATGGATAAAAGTATTTCAGTTTCTTCCCCGATGCGGTGTTCTACACTGTTGTCGGTGAGGGATCTGGACGGAAGTGTGTCCAAGCGCGGATGGTGTGGCGGCGGCATCTTCCCTGTGGTGGAATTGTGTTCTGGGGCTTCGTCGTTGCGACGACGTTTTCTCCAACGTCGGAGTGGAGCCCGGGAGGTCGTCCAAGAGTACGCACAGACTGCTGTTTGCGCATGTCATAGCTGGAAGATGGTGTATCCTGTGCTGGTTTTGTGGTTGGAGGCTGACAGTTCTGGTTTCTTCCTCCGACGTTGTAGTTGTGCGGGGATGTCAGTTCTGAAGCTTGATGGCGTGTCCGGGGACATGTTGCCCCGGTCTGATTCGTTCAACGACAATGGTTTTGCTTCTGGCAAACGACTTTGGAGGTCCGTAAAGCTGTTGATCAGCGATGGAGCCGCGTCGAGCTCGGGTGTAGAGGTGATCTGTCTTCCGTCCCTTTGGTGGTCGCTTCGGTGGTGTCGAAGGAGGGAGATAGGCGCTGGTTTTTTGCATAGGTTTATCCTATCTTTTCAGGTCTGTAAGGTCGGTGTGTAGGTGCCTTGTAACTTGATTTCATCTTATAAATAAGACATGTATTATCATGAAAAAAAGGTCCCATGCCGCTCACGGATTCCATCTAAGGTGTTGGGAGCTTTTTGTGGGTTGGTTGGCTGTTATGCCGTGTGGGTTTGTTAGATATCCTGGTTTTGTGGACTGTTTTTCTATTGATTTTTTAACATAAAGATGTAGCAGAGGAGCGGCTTGGACGTAGCTGAGTAGGACTCTGTATGAGAAAACCAGATTGTTTGCCATAGTGTCGTACGGACGAGATCGTACCAAAATTTGCGAGAAATTCTTTTAAATCTCAGCCGTCAATCTTTATGGTTAACATAAAATCAACGGATATAAAAGGATGACTTATGGAGAACTATGAAATCCTCCGTCCTTTAATATTAGGTAAAGATGTGAATTTGGTATTCGTTCGATATTTTGATGAGATGTATATTGTCTTTCCTCTAGTGGTGTCATGTGAACGTCGACTACCTGACACTTCATCATTATTTGGGCCTAGGAAAAGGCATTGAGAAGTAATAAGTAGATGATGGGTTGCTAGAGTGACAGAAGCTTAAACCCTAGTTTATGCGTCGCTTCGTAAGGGCTGATTTGGATCCATATGTTTCATGCTATGGTTAGGTTTACCTTAATTCTTCTTTCGTAGTTGCGGATGCTTGCGAGAGGGGTTAATCATAAGTGGGATGCTTGCCCAAGTAAGGGCATCACCCGAGCACCGGTCCACGTATCAAATTATCAAAGTAACGAACGCGAATCATATGAACATGATGAAAACTAGCTTGACGATAATTCCCATGTGTCCTCGGGAGCATTTTACTTTATATAAGAATTTGTCCAGGCTTGTCCTTTGCTATAAAAAAGATTGGGCCACCTTGCTGCATCTTGTTTACTTTTGTTCCTTGTTACCTATTACAAATTACCTCATCACAAAACTATCTGTTACCGATAATTTCAGGGCTTGCAGAGAATACCTTACTGAAAACTGCTTGTCATTTCCTTCTGCTCCTCGTTGGGTTCGACACTCTTACTTATCGAAAGGACTACGATATATCCCCTATACTTGTGGGTCATCAGGCACCGCTGGCACTGGAATCTGCTGCGGATCGAGGTGCTAGTGCTGCGGCAACGTGACGTCCGGGTACGGGAACGGTTGCCTGAAGTCCCAGTGCCACCGCGCTTGGTGCACCGGGATGTGCAGACGCTGCCAACCTGAGTGGGCAGGCGCCGGCATTGGAGGAGGAGGAGAGGATAGGAAGAGTACGGGAGGATGAGGCGTCGGGGGTGAACTTCCCCTTGCCCCTGCTGGAGCTACTGCCGAAGAACCCCATGGCTAGGGTTTGGGTTGTCACCGGCGAGGAAGCACGAAGGGGGTGGTGGGGGCCAGATGTAGACGGAAGTGGATGAAGCCGCCCCCCTCCCCGGCACGTGTGGATTAAAAAAGGAGCTGGTGTCGGTGGTCCTCATAAATTTGACCGCGGGCGGTAGTTGGGTGGCCACCAAGTGGGACCGCGACAGACACCAAGGGGACGCGCAGCGTGTCCACCTCGCATCCGCGCCGACGCATTTGAAGTGCAATTTTGGGCTAGAAATGGGTCCCCGCGGACGCGAAGCTGATAGTTTTTGGGAAATGATCGTGGCGTTGGGCCAGCGTTTTTTCTGCAGCGACCCAAATGGATGTGGGTGGATGAAATGGGTCGTCCGGTTGGAGTTGCTCTTAATTAGTGATTTTGAAAACAAAAATCGTGACAAGCATGGAGAGAAGGAAATCCGGAAAAAATGCAAGAAGCGCTGGTTCGGATCAATGTCGGGAAACTCCCGAGTTACCACAAGTGGCCCGCATGCAATGCGCCACTTGCCGCAACCGGAAGAGCTGGGAGTGATTTTTGAAAGGAGTATTCCTTAATTAGTGATTTTGAAAAAAAATTGGGACAAGAGCGTGGAGAGCAGGAAATCAGGGAAAAAAGAACCAAGAAGCGCTGGTTCGGATCGAAGTCGTTTGGTATATATTATTTCCTTAAAAACAGAACGGACGCTAGTTACTTAGTATCAGAAAACCAACATATTTCTCGACCGATTCATAGTCGTTCTCCGTTATTGGATGTATATATAAAAAGCGATCCAGTGGTCCGGTGCCTGGCTGAGCGTGAGACCGTACGAAACCCCCTAAATTACCACTGAGCGTGAGATCAGGCGAGCGAGCGGCGGCGGCGGCAGTGAAGCCTTCTCTTCTCAACACCCCAGCCCCCAACCAGGGATCCACAGCCGGAGGCGGCGGAGTGGAATTCTGACAAGAGATGGAGGGGGGACTCAGGAAGAAGACGGAGATCAAGTCCGGGAAGATGGAGGCCGGCCAGGGGACGGAGATGGAAGGGGAGCTCAGGAAAGAGCAGGAGAGGATCAGGAAGCTTCGGGACCAACTCATCAAGAGTTGTGAATCCTCCACGGACCCGGCGACGCAAAGGATATTCTTGGATCAGCTGGATATACTCTGGAGGGAGGAGTACGCACTCCGCACGAAGATGAGTAAGTCCGGGATGGAGATTCAGAGGGCTCCCGGTTCCGATACCGATTCCGATTCCGATTCTGGCAATGAGATGGGCAGTTCGGGGGTGCACCCATACCTCATAAGGATGGAGTGGAGACTGAGGAAGGAGACGGAGAGGGATTCCAGCAAGGGGACCGAGATGGAGTCCGGCAAAGAGCAGGAAATGGAGGGGAAACTCAGCAAGGAGCACGAGAGACTCAGGAAGGTTCGGTACCAACTCAACAAGAGGTGCGACTCCACCAAGGACCCGGCGACGCAAAGGATACTCTTGACTCGGCAGGAGATACTCTGGACCAAGGAGCAAGCACTCCTCACGGTGATGAGGCAGTCGGGGATGGAGATTGAGAGGGATCCCGATTCCGATTCCGGCAATGAGATGGGCAGAGATTCGCCCCTCATAAGCATGGAGTGGGGACTCAGCAAGGGGACGGAGAGAGATGCCAGTGGCAAGGAGATGGGTCAGATGGGTCATGACGACTTGGTTGTTGCTCTTTCTAGCCACCTTGAGGTGCTTAGGAGGGAGATCTCGTTCCTGAGGACAGAGGTCACGTCCCGGGGCAATGGGTTGGCTGGAAATGGAAACAAGGCTGATCAAGAGCACATCATCATGTCTAACCTATCCCTCGATGACACTCTACTCAAGAAGAAGGTGAATTTGCCTTACCTCGGTTGGGTGCTAATGATTCTAGCTTAATGGTTGATGAGGTGGCAGATCCAACTCTGAGGCTGTAGGAAACCATCCATCTCTGTGATAAACGTGTTTAGGTTTTATGATGAGCTGTAATGTTCTGCATGTGCAACTTCTTTATGTGTGTGTGTGTGTGTGTGCATTTTTGTTGAACTTGATGCTGTTGCTACTCTTGTTAAATTATCATGCTTGTCATTTTGGATTGTATGGAAAATAAAAAAAGGAGTCATAAGCAGTGAGTTATGCACTTGTTTTATTGAATGCCCACAGTATGTAAACATGCTAGCGTGTGTTACGTCATACATGGTTTACTTTAATTTCTGATATGTTGATCATGTCCTTCCCTTTACTAGATTATTAGCTTAATTTGCTTACTTATCTGCTAGATATCTTCTTCTCTGCTTGATAAACGTTTCTTGTACTATGTATAGAAGACTAAATAGCTCAACTCTAAACTCTGAATAAATAAATAGCTGATCCTGTTACTTCATTCTTCACAACTGTCAGTGATGATGGGCACCCTGCTGCTTTGTTTTGTTGTGAGTGGCTGATACTTCTTCTCCGAATGAACTATATACATTCATAAGTGGTCCTGGTGCAGGGGGCGAAGGAGAAGATCTGATCTGGTGGGGAGGGACAAGGCCTTGCTCGAGTTGCTGCTGTTCATGGTTGGTTGCCCATCCAACACTTCCTTTCTTCATGTGGTCAACACCTTACCATAGCTACCTAAATAAACTCTTGAAAGATCATTCATTTACATGGTCTGTTTTACTCTCTATTGTTCATTGATATTGCTGATTAATTCTGTGCTATCTATTTCGCTCAAGGTCTTGGAACAACAAACGCAAGGGAAGATGCTCAATGGTAAAGAGGGGGCAGAGAGCTATCTGTGAGGCCTACAGCGGGCAGCGCCGTAGCGGCACCAGCAGGCGTTTGGGTAATGATAGCCAGTTTCTGTTTTCTCGCGCAAATCGATTGATTTGCTGGTTATTCTGACCTCAATTGAATCACATTTGATTGGTTGTTTTACTTGTGTGATCACAACAATTTCAAGTGTTCAACGTTGTCTGAGACTAATCGCCTGTCTCCTCTCTATTTGGTTCTGTTTTGCTTCGGTATTTGTGTGCAATGTCCTTTCTACTTGAAGGGATTTTGTTATCTTAATCTTATGTTAATGATGAAACTGAATGTTCTGTTTGAGCTCCAACTCTTTGAGCTTGATCTTTAGTTGAATTGGTGGTTCAGGTATATAGAGAACCCGTGATATCATACGCCAATCATTTCTGGAACCAAGTGTTGTGTTTATATTGGAACTTTTATCAGCTAGCCAGCCTATCATTTTTCTTCTTCGTAACCAACAAAACTTGGTACATTTTGGAGGTCACTCAAACATTCATAGATTTTGTATTTATTTCCATTGCCAATATGGCTTCTCTTTCAGCTTGAAATTGTTTAAAATCCTGCATGTTGCAATCATTATTGATGCTGCGGTTCATCACCAAGTTTATGCAACATTCTGTTTTGCATGTTGTTTTTAGTTAACCACTTCTGTCTAGATTATCTTAGGCCAGCATTTCCTCGGGTCTCTTGGTAGCTTTGGTATTACGATGCAGCCACTTTTCGTCCTTAGTATACAATCTGTGTATTATGTGTTGTTCATTCAGAAGTAGCTTAGCATGGCTGATGTGATGAATTAACTATCCAACAGTTTTACGCAGCCGCAGGTGCTGGACAGGAGCAGCGGAGCGCGTTTGGCGGCATGCCGGATCTGCTCTTGGTCCGCGTGAGAAGGCTGACCAAGGTATAGCTCCTTCCCCACCTCCCCTGCTCCATGTTTGTGCTTGTGGCGAGGTCCTTGCTGGCGATTAGATTTTCCGTCGGTTGCATTGCTCCAGCTTAGCTCCAGGAAGGAGATGTGTCATGCTGGCTGTTTGGTGGCATGCTAGTTGGTGGTTCTTGATGCTGTAGAAATTTGTCCTCTGATATTTTTAGTTTGTGTCTTATTGGGGTCAGCTTATAGCAGCAGCAGCAGCATGGTTGCAACACACTTTAGTAAAGGTAGCTTGCTTGGTTTGTGGTGATGATGCATCGAGTATATATATGACTCTGTTGCTGCTGACCTCGAGATGAATACGTACTTGGAACCAAGCATGATTGTGGATAAAGTATTTGTAAGCGTAATCCAAATGAGGTGGGGTTGCTCCTGTTTAGAAGCATGGTTTTTGTTCTTTATTCATGTATGTCCCTTGGACTTGGGAGCCATGTTCTTGCGTGTCATGAGTTTGGTTACCGTGGTAGAAAGATACTAGAGCGTGATGGATTTTTAACACCCCTGTTGGTTGTGGGTGGGTTGCAGCAAGGGCAAGCAAAAGGAGAATGTGAACAACGTAATGATGTTCGACCAGGCCACCTACGACAAGCTGCTCAGTGAGGTAACACTTATTCTTGGTTGGCTTTGGCTGGTAAGACATTAACCATTAGCATTTCCTTGTAATGCAGTGAATGGGATGTAAATATCCGAAGAGACAGGTATGCATCTTGGACACTTTCTGGCATACGTTACCATTGCTGAGAATGAAGCTATCGGAAGGGAGTGTTATGAATTTATGCTGCTGGTATGTGTGAAAGCAATTCACTTTGACTCGTCTATTGGGTTTCTGTTGCAAATTATGTACTCCCTCCGTTCCATATCAGCGACGAGTAATATGGAATGGAGGGAGAGTAGAACTGAACTACTCCCTCCGTCCCATAATATAGGACGTTTTTTGACACTACACTACATTATGGGACGGAGGGAGTAGTTTGTTCGGAATTGATGTAAAAGCATTGTATGATTGATGCAAAGAAAAGAAAAGTGATTTGCTAAGTGAAAAATCTGTAGCAGCGGCTAGTTTGTTTGACTTGCCTGTGCACTGAGAGAGACAGAACTGTTTGGGTTTCTGGAGGTTTAGCTGCATGGAGCTGTCAGTGATTTTGCTATAAAATGCAGTGCAAAGTGTTCCTGTGCAGGTCATTTTCCTATCGGTAATTTTTAGAGATTGAGGAATGTTGTCACATTGATTAATCTTGTTGTCTCTGCCCAGGGACAGGGAGGGGGCTAATTTGATGATGGTTAGGACGGCAACGAAATCTCGTATGCGCTAGAGATGGACGGAAGGCTGTATTTGATCTTGTGGAGGGAGGGCTCCGGGCGGGAATACTGATGGGTGGAGCTTTGTCGGTGTCTTGTATTATTTATTGCAGTATATATCCGAGCTTGTCGTTTGGGTTGCTGTAGAATTAATGTGATGTTGTGGAGAGTGCTACTCGTCCTAGGTTTTCCTTGTTTTGTATCCACACAGGTGATGCCACGCGGCAAGGTCCTGCTTCTTTGAGGAGTAGTGTATATAGGAGAGGTGCATTTCGGAATTGAGGAAAGATATGCTTGTTGCAGCTGTGTTTCATATATCAGGCTAATGTAAATTTTGAAGTTTATTATCAGCAACACTTTTGCACTTGTTGAAAAAAAGAAAACCCTGTCTTGATACGTGTGATTGATTGATTGGCATGCTCAGAAATTCTTGGCTTAAATGTGAAAAATGATGACCGTGTGTTTGTGGAATCCTTCCGCTTGATTGTGTTGGGCAAAATCCAGTGGGCCGGTGCTGAGCGTGAGACCCCCCCGGCCCGACCCGGTCCCGGGGGGTGCTCGAAAGTTGAAACCCTAGGACACTAGAGCACTAGTAGTGAGCGTGAGACCAGGCGAGTGGCGGCGGCGAAGCCATCTCTTCTCTTCTCTTCTCTTCTCAACACCCCCCACCCCAACCAGAACCCAAACCAGCTGGGATCCACGGCCGGAGGCGGAGAGAGGAGGGGGCTGGGATCCACGGCCGGAGGCGGAGAGAGATGGAGGGGGAACTCAGGAAGGAGACGGAGATGGAGTCCAGCAAGGGGACGGAGATGGAGTCCAGCAAGGGGACGGAGTATGAGAAGAAACTCGAGATTCTCATGAAGGCTCGGCACGATGTCACGAGGCTGCTCAAGAAAGGCAAGTACCCGGCCAGGCATAGGGCACTCTTGCATACCCAGCAGCATTTCTTGTCGGAGGAGCGAAATATCCTCAGGATGATGGGCAAGTCCCGGACGGAGATTCATAGGTATCCCGATTCCGATTCTGGCGATGAGATGGGCAGAGCTTCAGGGTCCCTCGTAGGTATGGAGCCCCAATTGGGAATCAGCAAGCGGACGGAGATGGATGGGGAGCTCAGGAAAGAGCAGGAGAGTATCAGGAAGCTTCGGGACCAACTCACCAAGACTTGTGAATCCTCCACGGACCCGGCGACGCAGAGGATATTCTTGGATCAGCTGGATATACTCTGGAGGGAGGAGGACACACTCCTCACCATGATGAGCGAGTCCGGGATGGACGTTCAGAGGGCTTCCGGTTCCGATACCAATATCGATTCCGATTCCGGTTCCGGCGATGAGATGGGCAGTTCGGGGGTGCACCCATCCCTCATAAGGATGGAGTGGAGACTCAGGAAGGAGATGGAGAGGAATTCCAGCAAGGGGACCGAGATCGAGTCCGGCAAAGAGCAGGAGATGGAGGGCAAACTCAGCAAGGAGCACCAAAGACTCAGGAAGGTTCGGTCCCAACTCAACAAGAGGTGCCAGTCCACCAAGGACCCGGCGACGCAAAGGATACTCTTGACTCAGCAGGAGATACCATTGACCAAGGAGCAAGCACTCCTCACGATCATGAGGCAGTCAGGGATGGAGATTGAGAGGGATCCCTATTCCGATTCCGGCAATGAGATGGGCAGAGATTCTCCCCTCATAAGTATGGAGTGGGGACTCAGCAAGGGGACGGAGAGAGACACTGGTGACAAGGAGATGGGTCTGAGGGCCAATGGCTTGGTTGTTGCTCTTTCTAGCCACCTTGAGGTGCTTAGGAGGGAGATCTCGTTCCTGAGGACAGAGGTCATGTCCCGGGGCAATGGGTTGGCTGGAAATGGAAACAAGGCTGATCAAGAGCACATCATCATGTCTAACCTGTCCCTCGATGACACTCTACTCAAGAAGAAGGTGAATTTGCCTTACCTCGGTTGTGAGACTCAGGATGTAATGGATTTCCTGCTCGTCGAGACGCAGCAGTTGCTCTATCGCTTCAACTCTTTCGCGTCCATTCAACAAAAATTCAGAATCCCCATATCTTCGGACAAGATTGAGAAGCTGCGTCTCATATCCAATGCACTTGTGGGCATCTCGGAGCTTATCAAAAGGCACAAATCTGCTGCTGCCAAGGGTCATGGAGATCATTTGGACCGTGCAGGCTGGGATGCTACGTGGGGATGCTCGACGAGAAAACATGGTGCCTTTGACGACATAAGTAAGCCAAAAATACTGCTATATAGCTATCTTAGTTTTCCCTCTCTCTAATTAATTGTGCCTCGGTCAATGAAATGCAATGCCCTTCTTCTATGTCACCGCAAAATACAGCTCTTCTTATATATGCATAGATTTCAATCTGCCAACTTTAGCAGTAGCTCAATTTCTAACAGTCCTCAATCTCTTGATTTTGTGCTGCAGCGACATTGAGTCCTATGCAATTCACGGCTTGCACGCCTGGAATCTTCCCATTCTCGTCCGTGGCAGGCCCTACCTTGCAGATCTATTCAGTCAGGCTCGTTAATCTTAACCGGAATCTGAGTTGGCCACTTGATGTCTACGGCGTGGTCGCTGCACGGGACGATTTTGACCACAACCTTAACATTCTCTTCCGCCGGTCAAGTGCAAACTGCCAAAGAATTAAGAAAGAGGTCTGTACAATGTCTATCTTCTCGTCTAATTGTTATAAGATAAAAGTATGTTTTTGGTCCTTCAAGTTCCCCAAAAGTATTATATGAAGAGCATTTGATGTGTGACAAAGGATTAAGTTATAATGGTTGCATCATGTTTGTAGTTTAACCTGAGTTGATTGGTTACCTGCATACCTTGGGATTGTTTTGTTTAACCAGATTCTTTTAAGGTTCAAACTAGTCGGTATCAGCTTTAGGCAAGTTATGCAGGCCAGGCCGTATGTATGTTGAAATTTTTCTGCCATATTTAGCGAGCGTAGAGCAAATCAGCAACAAAAAAAGCCCATAATTAAAGTAGTCTCCCACATGCTGAGGCTGTCTCTGGATGATGGCAGGGCACATGCACCTATTATGTTTATTTCTGTATATCACACAAGCAATGCAGCATACACATGGGCAAAGGCTGAGCGAATCCGGCCGACATTGGCCGCCTGATTGGGTGGCCGTGTGATTGACGGAGGGTAGAGATACCCAAAGGTTGTCAAATCGACTGTGGATATTGACCTGCTGTTTCTTTGGGTGTGAAAGCAGTACGTGCCGGTTGTAAATCCAAATTCAAACGGGTGTATTATAGTGGTAGAGATTAGTAGGATCTGTTTGGGAACTATTTCTTTGAGATTCTTTCCGAATTATGGCCATGGTTAGACTATGTCTAGTTAAACTGAACTGTTATTTTGCCTGATGTGTGTGACTGACGTTGATGAATATGATGCTTGCAGGACCCTTTCTTGCACTTGATTGGCCCGTCTCGTGCAATTGTGGCTGGCGAACCTGTTTTGTTTCAAATTGACCTGAAATTGAAGTATGGAGCACAGTTTGAACATACAGCATCGTTCACTGCCAACCAAAGTTACCGCTCTATCAAGCGGTGTGACACCATGCAGATCCGCAACTCCTATTGTACAGCAAAGATAAGACTCGGGCGAGTTGCTCCAGCAATCCAGGCCACAATAGTAGGTGTTCGTGTGGTTGAAGGGGAGTGGCCTTTTAAGTATGGATGTAACGTTTCTTGCTTGTTTTCTCCTGCTGATGCAACGGAGGGATGCGCCGCAGAAGTCGTCTTGCTTGACTGTCGTGCTAAAAAGATGCGTGCAGCATCAGATGGGTATCTTTCTTTGTCAAGAAATGTTGTGGCAGTGGGATTGCAGGGCACACTCCGAGTCATCACAGGAGCATACTCAAAGTCCGGTGAAAGATCGTGGATGTCGCCTAGAGGGGGGGTGAATAGGCGCTTTAAAATAATTACGGTTTAGGCTTGAACAAATGCGGAATAAACCTAGCGGTTAATTTGACAAGCACAAAACCTACAACAACTAGGCTCACCTATGTGCACCAACAACTTATGCTAAGCAAGATAAACAACTAAGTGATAGCAAGATATACGACAAGAAACAATATGGCTATCACAAAGTAAAGTGCATAAGTAAAGGGTTCGGGTAAGAGATAACCGAGACACGCAGAGACGATGATGTATCCCGAAGTTCACACCCTTGCGGATGCTAATCTCCGTTTGGAGCGGTGTGGAGGCACAATGCTCCCCAAGAAGCCACTAGGGCCACCGTAATCTCCTCACGCCCTCGCACAATGCAAGATGCCGTGATTCCACTAAGGGACCCTTGAGGGCGGTCACCGAACCCGTACAAATGGCAACCCTTGGGGGCGGTCACCGAACCCGTACACTTTGGCAACCCTTGGGGGCGGTCACCGGAACCCGTCAAATTGCTCGGGGCGATCTCCACAACCTAATTGGAGACCCCGACGCTTGCCCGGAGCTTTACACCACAATGATTGAGCTCCGAACACCACCAACCGTCTAGGGCGCCCAAGCACCCAAGAGGAACAAGCTCAAGGGCACCAAGCACCCAAGAGTAATAAGCTTCTCAACTTGTAACTTCCACGTATCACCGTGGAGAACTCAAACCGATGCACCAAATGCAATGGCAAGGGCACACGGAGTGCCCAAGTCCTTCTCTCTCAAATCCCACCGAAGCAACTAATGCTAGGGAGGAAAATGAGAGGAAGAACAAGAAGGAGAACACCAAGAACTCCAAGATTTAGATCCAATGGGTTCCCCTCACATAGAGGAGAAAGTGATTGATGGAAATGTGGATCTAGATCTCCTCTCTCTTTTCCCTCAAAAACTAGCAAGAATCCATGGAGGGATTGAGAGTTAGCAAGCTCGAAGAAGGTCAACAATGGGGGAAGAACACGAGCTCAAAAGATAAGGTAGAATGGGGAAGAAGACCCCCTTATATAGTGGGGGGAACAATCCAACCGTTACCCCCACTTCAGCCCCGCAGAGAGCGGTACTACCGCTTGCCCCCATAAGCGGTACTACCGCTCCCCCTCGCGGTACTGCCGCTGGGCCCAGAGCGGTACTACCGCGGTGGCAGGGCGGTACTACCGCATACGAGCGGTACAACGGCCCCCACTGCCGTGGCCGGTACCGTAAAACCCGACACGAAAAAAGACCCCTCGAATCGAGGCGGTACTAGCACGAGACCGCAGCGGTGCTACGGCTGGGGGCTACCAGCGGTACTACCGCTCCGGCCCGCGGTACTACCGCTAGGAAACCAAAACTGCCATAACTTCTGCATATGAGCTCCGAATTGAGCAAACACAAGCTTGTTGGATAGAGGAAGACGAGTAGCATCAAAACATCATAGAGGAGTGAAACCTCCAACCGTGAAGAACCGGCATAACCTCCAACATCGAAAACATCATAGAAGATGCGAGTGAACTCCGTTTTCGATGAACTCGAGCTTGTCATCAAGATGACCATAAGCTCCAAAACTCACAAAGAGAAGAACCAAACAAGAACCCAAAAAAATGATGCAAGGATGCAATGGTTTGAGCTCTCTATGAACGATACGATCAAGCTACTCATCGAGAGCCCCCCTTGATAGAACGGCAATCGATCCTATAACCCGGTCTCCCAACTACCATCATGAGACCGGTAAAATAGAAAACCTATCAAGAGCAAACCTTTGCCTTGCACATGGTCCACTTGAGCTAGATGATGACGATCTTGACTCCCTCAAGTTGGACCACCTTTCTTGGTTGCGTTGGCTCGATGAAGACTAGTTGATTGCTCCCCCATGCTCCATTATGGGTGAGCCACTCTTCCACACATCTTCACAAGTCCATTGTCACCACAATGGACGGCAAGCTTCAAGCATTTGATCTCTTCATGATGCTTCACTTGAGCTTGCACACCGCAACATCTTCACAAGTCCATTGTCACCACAATGGACGGCAAGCTTCAAGCATTTGATCTCTTCATGATGCTTCACTTGAACTTGCACACCGCAACCACACCATGGGATCGCTTGATCCCTCTCGGTACATCTTCTACCCTTTGTGAGTTGATCAAGTTGATTCACTCTTGACTTAGTCTTGATCAACCATGAATCTTTCCAACTCTCTTCATTTGAATGATGTCTTGAAGATAAACATGAATGATCACACAATCTTCTTCTTCAAAACATGCTTGCAATAAGCTCTACTCTCACATGACCAATCTTTGGATAATTCCTTAATAACACCTTGGTCACCACATAAACTCCTTGAAACCAACACATGGACTTCAAGAAATGCCTATGGATAAATCCTTCAAATATAACTCAAGGCAACCATTAGTCCATAGAGATTGTCATCAATTACCAAAACCAAACATGGGGGCACCACATGTTCTTTCATCCGGACTCAATATTGTTTGAAAATATCATGTCGAATTTCCTATCCAGCAGTGTCAGACAAATAGTTGTAGATGCTCAGTTGACCGCTCTACATTGGAGATAGTTGTTGCTTGGTCTCGCCTTGTCATGGACAAGCATGATCATGTACTCGATGGTTATTGAAGGTGTGAGGAGTGGCAGTGGCTTAGGCTTTTACCTTGATTTGTGAGCTTAGCTTAGGCTTGGTCTCTTTTCCCCAGATATATGATACTAGTTTCCCACTTTGGTCTCATAACTTGGTTACGCAACATTTTTAATGTGCAGGTCCAAGAAGGGTGGTCTAATGGAGAAAAGGTGTAAGAGCTTAAGTTATTAATTTAGTAAGTCTGATGTATCGATAAAGCAACATAAGTCTGAACCAATGGCTAATTTTTTAACTTATGGTCTTTGATTTTGCAAGCAGCATTGTTTGAACCAGTAGCTAATATGAAACAGTAGCATGCTTAGCTAGTCTGAAACACTAGCATTTTTAGTGGGATTACTCGAGTTCCATGCTGCTGGTCTCAGTTAACCTGTGTTGCTCTCTGTTACATCAATCTTCCACTAAGTGTGCTTGACCACTTGAGCCTTTTTATGTGATGGAAGTTGCATGTTCAGTGCCTCCCATGTTTCGATGTGGAAAAGCTAATGTTCCGGCTATATAGTACTTGAGCATTTTGTGAACAAGCTTTTGTTTATTGATAATTCAAGGCAGAGCCCGGTGAACAGTATCCCAATTTGAAATAAAAAAAGTTCAAAAAAGTCGGAATTTTTTTGTAGTGCAAGATGTTTCTGTTCAAGCACTCGTTAGATATGAAACTATCACACGTGGACCCATTTTTTAACCAATGCATTATACATGAACCGTACTAGTGGTCCACCAGATAGCAATACGTTTCTTTGTTTGAAAAGAGGAGTGCCCCCAACCTTTACATCATCACGATGCATTGGTGTTTTTAGGTATTGTGTCCTATTTTTATCGGTTATGGCGGCTTTTATACTTTTTCACCTTTGTTCACATACTTGAGATGGTACTCGATTTTTACACTATGTTTGATTAAACAAATGATTGTGTGCATTGCTCGATTCTTTTCAAAAAAAAACACACACACATAAATATACATTATTTGGCATTTCAAACACACGATGGGAGAGAAAGAGGGAGAGAGAGATATTTTCTTGAGTTGTGCACAATTCTTCAACTTCTCTTCCACTTTTTATTCCTTGCAAAAAAAATATCAGGTTAATTCATTTTGGGCTTGCCCTTCTCGTTAGGATCATAGGATATGACTGCATACACGGCTTGCACGATATCTCCAACGACAAGCAGGATTGCGGTGACAAGGGCGAGGAGTGTCCACAGGCTCTTGAAGTACTTGTTCCTGAGGTTTGACCACGCCCCGTAGAGAAAGACACGCAAATGGTTGTTGCGGTAATGGTGATCCACGTCCTGACGCACCTGGCACAGCTGACTCTTCCAATTCTTGGAGACGTCTCTGGTGAGGCTGTTGAAGAGCCTCACCACAGCATTGTCGTCGTCAGCGAGGTCGTGCTCCAGGATCCCCTTCCTCTCCAGTAGTTGCACGTCGTCGGCAGAGTTGATGAGGTCCTTGACGAACAACACGTATGCCGTCACGTCATTGCCAGTGCCGACGTGCATCGCCTCGAACGCCATCATGTTGTGGATCCTGTAGGTGGTGGAGTCGTCCATCTCGACCTTGGGCATGTAGAGCTCTATGTTGTCGAGGCAGCTCGTCTTGCTAGGCAGGAACTGGATTCCTACCTCCGACAGCTTCCAGGCGGATCGGGGCACCACACTCTCCGGGCGAACGACCCTGACGTCCTTTGTTGCCTCTGTGAAGAACCTTTCTGTTACTCTTGATCTGACTTGTGTCCTTGAGTCCCAAGCCGGTCCCTTCCGGGGCATCTTCCCTTTCGAGGAACTTGAGCACCATGGAGTTTATCGAAGCCACGCTCTGCATGCATGCATGCATCATCATTTATGTCCATACATAGGCAAATTAAGCGGCCTGTCAGAATAGGTGTCTGTATCGAATGTACAGAGTGTCGCAATGATAGATACGAGTATACGTTAGCAGTCAGTAACCAACGTACCGGACATGTGCCATCCTCCATGGCGACGATCGTCTCGAGCAACCTCAGTGGCAGCTGGTTCTCGACCATGAGCATGTCACGCTGGATGAAGGGCTTGATGTGCTGGATGCCGTACCAGCTGAAGATAGGGTCGCCATGAGCGTAGTCCTTGGGAATAGACTCCTTCCCTGCAACAGTCCTCATCACCTCCAGCAGAAAGCAGCCGTCCGTGATCATCATCTCAAGGAATTTGCCCCTCTTCTCACCCTGCCACTCATCGCCCAGGTCCATGTAGGCATCCTCCAGCTCGTCGGCCACCTTCTCCACGGCGGCGACGAGCCCGCCAAGGGTCAGCTTGCTGGCCCGACCAGCATGGTCCCGACTGAGGAGATGATGGACGGCTCTCAGCTTGTGCTCCTCCATGGGTTTCAGGTCCTTGTCATCGTGGTGAAATGGGCCGAGAGACACTGTCTGCAGCTTGAATACGCTGCTCGCGGTGCCATTACATTTTCCCGTAAAGAAAATACATGCCATCAACCGTCTTCATCTTGAAGCGCAGCGGGACGCGGAAGATGCCGTGCTTCGGCCATCTCAGCACCTTCGCCGGCGGCTCCGCGTCCTCCAGCTTCTTCTCCATGTCCATCACCCATCCCTCCATGTTCGCCTGCGGCTCAGGGCAGTCGACATCCACCACCCACGATGACGACATCCTGCAACCAAGTGAAGTATATGTAGGGGAAGACATAAGAGGAACATATTCCTTTTTGCTGCATTATCACGGGATTATACCTTACTTACGCAGGCCGGTTATAGGGACATGATATATATACATAATGAATTATATATTATTATAGGACGGTGTCACTTGCCTTGTCCCCTAGAGTTAGGCACAACGTTAGGTGCAAAGGAACTTAATTACACCAGAATTATGCTTGACTTCATTTAGTCTAGCGTGTTTTGCAGAAAGCATTGGCTGGAAGGATGTTTTGTACTACTATTAAACCAGGCTTTACCAAAAGGAAATAGCAGGATGCTTCTGGCAGAGCCAAACTAAGGCCATGTACGTACCACTATGCTTAACTTCATGGAGGTGGCATCGCTACTGCCCTTGTATAATTAACACAATGCTAAAGCCTCTGCCGGGCAAAGCCCCGCGCGGATCCGGCGGCGGCGGGGCTCTGGCGCGCCGGAGCGGCTCGTCTTCGAGTTGGGGGCTCGTGTGGCGGCGGCGGCGGTGCGTCGCTCCTCCGCGCGCGCCATTCGCTTCGGGCGCGGCGGTGGCTCGGCGGCCGGTGCGTCGTGGCGCGCGCTAGGTGCGGGGCGGCGCGGCCTGCTGGCCGGTGGCGGCGTGGAGCGCGCGGGCCGGTGGCGGCGGCGTTCTTCGCGGAGGAGATTGGATCTGAGGCGGCGGCCTCGCTGGTGCGGACGGCGCTCCTCCGGCGCCGGGGAGTGCTCGTCGGTGAGGTAGGCCGGATCTCCTCGGCTGCGCGGGCAGCGAGGTCCCGGTGGGCGCTGGTCATGGCGCGGGGAGGCCCCGGGCTCCCCTCGTCAGTTCGGAGGCGATCTGGTCCGCTCGTGATGCATGACCTCCGGCCGGCCTGGATCTCCGGCGTGCACGCGCCTGCTGACGTTGTGGCTGGTTCGGAGGTGGCAGCAGGGTGCTTGGCCGGGGGAAACCCTTGGCCGGTGGCGGTCACGGCGTCGATGGCGTCCCGGACGCCATTCCCTCCTTGGTGGCGGCGCCGAGGCTAAACCTCCCTTGCCTCCCCCCTTCCCCTGTGCCCGGGTGAAAACCCTAGCCCTGGTGGTTAAGCGGCGGCGGCGCCACAGCGTCGTCACCTTCTTGAAGGCGCCGACTTGGGCATGGGGATGCTGGGCGTGCATGGCGAGCTTGCCTGGATCCTGGTGGCGGCCCGTCTGATCTACCGCGTCGCAGCTCCGGGCATGTCTCGTGACTGCGGTGCTTATCTTCCGGCCGTGTCTCCGACGGCGACCTCGCCCTTCCTCACCTTGTACTTGCCGTGGTGGAGCGGTACTTCATCTCACTCATTGATGGCGGCGGAGATCGGCGGCATGGTGCTGTGGAGGCTCGGCGTCCGATGCGCGGAGATGGACTCGCGCAGGAGGAGGTAGCTGTCTGGCGTCATGGTGACGTCGATGGCAGAAGTGGCCTTCACAAGGTAGAAGACTCAATATAATCTGAAGACGGCCCGGTGGAAGATGGCGGCAACGGCACAAGAGTGCGTCTGACCGGATTGTGCCCCAGACCCAGTATGTGGCTCGGCTGGGGCTTCCGGCTTTTGATGTTAGGTTTAGGTGAGTGGTTTGGGTATGTGGCCCAGCTAGCATCCCTTCATCATATGGATAAGAGTAGCGGCATATATTGCCAAGATGGTGGATTCAGGTATATTGTTTGTAATACTTTGTAAGGTCCTCGAGAATAATTAATAAAGTGGCCGTATGCATCTCCCAGATGCAGAGGCCGGGGGTCATCCTCCTTTTCTAAAAAAAAGCTAGTTAATCCACCTTACTACCACAACGTCATCTTTGATGCGTCATCTGACCACTTTAGCACCAAATAATGACATATGCCAATAATCACTCGATTCACATCGGTGCGCTGGAAAACCGCATGTGATAGGTGGTGCATGACGGTGACTTCCAGATGAATGATGTGGCTCACCGATGCGGATTTTCCTAAAGCAATCATAAGAGATGAAACTATCGCACGTGGACTATTTTTCATCCCACGCGTTACACTTGAACTGCTAGCGGTTTACCCGATAGTAATTGATTTTTATTTCAAAAATGTGGAGTGCCTCGACCTCAACATCATCACTATGCACACAACCATCTTTATTAAGCAAAAGAAATAGTTTGAGTAGTCCACAAAGTCAACTAAAGGAAAAAGAGAGATAGACCCAATAGTAATACATGCCCAACGACATGGCAAGAACCACCAAGGGCGTGCTTACAACCACCCCCGAAGGTATGTATCTCTCTATAATGATTTCATGGTGTTTGACCGGCTCGAATAGATTGCTAGCCATGCCTGCTTTGCCACAAACTACCCCAGATTCAGTTGGAAATTAGGCAGAACTAACCGCCCTTTGTGGCCATATCACCTACACACAACACACATATTCGAGTGATTACACATTACATATATGACTTACAACATTATGAAACGACATGTTTTGCGCCCCCCCACCCACCACCCTGTGGGTTTTTATGTTCGTAAGAAGTAACTGGGGGGCAACAATATTCATGGGTGCATGAACCTATTTTTAGTCCGATAGAAATGAAGTAAAAGTGGTCGGATATCTTTTGTGTTTATGATTGAGTTATATGGAAGCCGTATTATCAAGAGAGATTTTGCAAAGAACAAAGAGCGAGTGAGAACCAATGCTTACACAAATCCAAGATACAATCAATATCCATGAGAGGATCCCACTAGTAGAAAACTGGGCTTTGGTCACAGGGCAATATTCACATTAGTCCCGGTTCAGTCACGAACCGGGACTAATGTGAGCATTGGTCCCGGTTCGTGCGGCCAGGGGCCTGCCGGGCCTCGTGGGGGCATTGGTCCCGGTTCGTCCGGCCCCTTTGGTCCCGGTTGGTGGGACAAACCGGGACCAATGTGCCTCGCTCCTGGCCCACCACCATTGGTCTCGGTTGGTGGCTTGAACCGGGACCAGAGGCTCACCCTTTAGTCCCGGTTCATACCACAAACCGGGACTAAAGGGTTGGTCCTAGTTGCGGTCAGAGTTTAGTCCCACCTCGCCAATCGAAGGGCGCTCACACCGGTTTATAAGCCCGTCCCTCTCTGCCTTGTTGAGCTCCTCTCAAAGTGAAAATAGATGCCCTTATACAGGGAATTTGACCTAAATTCAGAGTAAATTTTTTTGAATTTCATAGAAATTTATTATGAATTTAGGTTGAATTTTCTCTATAGGCGCATCTATGTTCATTTTTTTATAGTAAATAAAATAAATAAACCTTAATAAAATAAATAAAAATAAATAAACCTTAATAAAATAAATAAAAATAGCAGCAGTAAAATAAATAAAAATAAAATAAATAAAGTAAAATACATAAGTAATTAGAAACAAAATGGAATAAAATAAATAAGTTTTTTGTTGTAAGTAGAAACAAAATAAATAAAGCAAAAGAGAAAACAAAAAACAGGGAAAAAAATTATGCCACCTACTAGGCCACCACGGCCTGAATACGACTTGAAACCCATCCATGGGCCAGGATTCAGGCCCGCAGAAGGCCCAGTATGCCCCACGGGCAAAGAGAACGGTTAGGCCCGAAAGCCTGCGGTTGAGAGGAGCTCGAGAGGGTGGGCGCAGCAGCGCTTATAAACCACTCTCGAGCTCTCTCAACTAGCAAGGTGGGACTAAACTTTTGACGCGGGGCAGCACAAGGCCTTTGGTCCCGGTTGGTGCCACCAACCGGGACTAAAGGGGGGCATGCGTACCGGTTCGTGGCACCAACCGGGACCAATGCCCCCCTTTAGTCCCGGTTGGTGCCACGAACCGGGACCAATTAGTTGCCTATATATACCCCATCGCCACAGCAGAGCACTCCACAGTGCTCTGATTTTTCTGGCTGGCGAGGGGAGGGCATTTGGGTGCTCTAGCTCACCTCCTATGCACATGAGGTGTTCGATGAAATGTCTGAGCCACACTAGTTAATCTTTCTCCTCTCGAAACTCGACCTCCGTGCTCCATTTTCCCCGAGATTTGTCTAGGTTTAGCGGTCCGTCACGTCCCGTCCCCGTCTTCACCGCCGTCGATCGCCCGCGCCGATCTCGTCGCCAGCACCACCGTGGTGAGCCTCTTGTTCTTATCTTCTTTATGAAAGAAAAAAGTTCTTACTTTAGATAGATACTTGTCTAATTTTGTTACTTTTATTATTCCTTCTTATTACATAGTGCGATGGTTTTGGTATCCGCCCCCGTCGGCCCTCGTCCTGTCTATGATTCGGATGTGGTATATATTATCTTTTTATAACTATTTGGTTCATTTATTGTTTATGACAAATATGCCGACCAACGTAACATAGATTTTATTTATCTAGGAGGTGGTTGAACCGGAAATTCCAACCGACCCTATTGTCGAGAGGTTAAATTTAGTTGAAGAAGAAAACAATTACTTGAAGGATAAAATAAAAAAAATTGAGGAGGAGAAGATGATATTGGAGTTGCATGTTGCGGATGATCACAAGATCAAGATGGATGCAATTCGCTTGAAGATTAGAAAGATTAGAAAATATGCCATTCATACCGAGGCTTGGTATCATTATGCCGTTGGATCAATTGTTACCTCGGTTGCGATTATGATCGCATTTGTTTTCGCATTGAAATGTTTTACATAGTTTCAATGTATGGTTTAATTAGTTAGATGCTCTGGAGAGCTATATATATGTTGTTAGATGAGAACTATGTATGTACTTTGGTTTTAATGTGATGATGAACTTCTATTAATTTGGTCACTTAATTATCTATTCATGATGTTCTGTAATGGTTTTTGACACACTTAATTATATATAATGCACGCAGATGAACCGGCAATGGATGTACGGTGACAGACACACCTCCGAGTACATTAAGGGCGTGCATGATTTTCTCGAAGTGGCTGAGGCAAACAAGCAGAATGGTTTTATGTGTTGTCCATGCCCTACATGTGGGAATACGAAGTCTTACTCTGACCGGAATATCCTTCACACCCACCTGCTTTACAAGGGTTTCATGCCACACTATAATGTTTGGATGAGGCACAGAGAAATAGGGGTTATGATGGAAGACGGCGAAGAAGAAGAGGATGATGACAACTATGTGCCCCCTGAATACGGTGATGCTGCAACGGGGGAAGCTGCTGAAGATCAAGAGGAACCAGACGATGTGCCCAATGATGCTGCAAGGGGGGAAGTGTTGGAGATCATTGTAGAAATTAAAAAAATTCCACGCATCACCAAGAACAATCTATGGAGTCTTCTAGCAACGAGAGGGAAAAGAGTGCATCTACATACCCTTATAGATCGCGAGCGGAAGCGTTCAAGTGAACGGGGTTGATGGAGTCGTACTCGTCGTGATCCAAATCACCGATGATCCTAGTGCCAAACGGACGGCACCTCCGCGTTCAACACACGTACGGAGTGGGGACGTCTCCTCCTTCTTGATCCAGCAAGGGGAGGGAGAGGTTGATGGAGATCCAGCAGCACGACGGCGTGGTGGTGGAAGCAGCGGGGATCTCGGCAGGGCTTCGCCAAGCTCAGCGAGAGGGAGAGGTGTCACGGGAGGGAGAGGGAGGCGCCAGGGGCTTGGGGTGCTGCTCCCATGCGCCTCCCCACTATATATAGGGGTGGAGGGGGCTGGTTTCTTGCCCTCCAAGTCCATTGGGGCGTTGGCAAAGGTGGGGGAAAGAAATCCCATCATTTCCCTTCCCCACCGATTGTTATCCCCCTTTTTTAGAGATCTTGATCTTATCCCTTCGGGATATGATCTTATTCCTTCTAAGGTGGGATCTTGGTGCGCCTTGACCAGGGGTGTGGGGCCTTGCCCCCACTACCCACGTTCATGTGGGTCCCCCCATGCAGGTGGGCCCCACTTCGGAACCTTCTAGAACCTTCCCGGTACAATACCGAAAAATCCCGAACATTTTCCGGTGGCCAAAATAGGACTTCCCATATATAAATCTTTACCTCCGGACCATTCCGGAACTCCTCGTGACGTCCGGGATCTCATCCGGGACTCCGAACAACTTTCGGTTAACCGCATACTAATATCTCTACAACTCTAGCGTCACCGAACCTTAAGTGTGTAGACCCTACGGGTTCGGGAGACATGCAGACATGACCGAGACGACTCTCCGGTCAATAACCAACAGCGGGATCTGGATACCCATGTTGGCTCCCACATGTTCCACGATGATCTCATCGGATGAACCACGATGTCGAGGATTCAATCAATCCCGTATACAATTCCCTTTGTCAATCGGTACGTTACTTGCCCGAGATTCGATCGTCGGTATCCCAATACCTTGTTCAATCTCGTTACCGGCAAGTCACTTTACTCGTACCGTAATGCATGATCCCGTGACCAAACACTTGGTCACATTGAGCTCATTATGATGATGCATTACCGAGTGGGCCCAGAGATACCTCTCCGTCATACGGAGTGACAAATCCCAGTCTCGATTCGTGCCAACCCAACAGACACTTTCGGAGATACCCGTAGTGCACCTTTATAGCCACCCAGTTACGTTGTGACGTTTGGCACACCCAAAGCACTCCTATGGTATCCGGGAGTTGCACAATCTCATGGTCTAAGGAAATGATACTTGACATTTGGAAAAGCTCTAGCAAACGAACTACACGATCTTGTGCTATGCTTAGGATTGGGTCTTGTCCATCACATCATTCTCCTAATGATGTGATCCCGTTATCAATGACATCCAATGTCCATAGTCAGGAAACCATGACTATCTGTTGATCAACGAGCTAGTCAACTAGAGGCTCACTAGGGACATGTTGTGGTCTATGTATTCACACATGTATTACGATTTCCGGATAACACAATTATAGCATGAACAATAGACAATTATCATGAACAAGGAAATATAATAATAACCATTTTATTATTGCCTCTAGGGCATATTTCCAACAGTCTCCCACTTGCACTAGAGTCAATAATCTAGTTACATTGTGATGAATCGAACACCCATAGAGTTCTGGTGTTGATCATGTTTTGCTCTAGGGAGAGGTTTAGTCAACGGATCTGCTACATTCAGGTCCGTATGTACTTTACAAATATCTATGTCTCCATTTTGAACATTTTCACGAATGGAGTTGAAGCGACGCTTGATATGCCTGGTCTTCCTGTGAAACCTGGGCTCCTTGGCAAGGGCAATAGCTCCAGTGTTGTCACAGAAGAGAGTCATCGGGCCCGACGCATTGGGAATAACTCCTAGGTCGGTAATGAACTCCTTCACCCAGATTGCTTCTTGTGCTGCCTCTGAGGCCGCCATGTATTCCGCTTCACATGTAGATCCCGCCACAACGCTTTGCTTGCAACTGCACCAGCTTACTGCCCCACCATTCAAAATATACACGTATCCGGTTTGTGACTTAGAGTCATCCAGATCTGTGTCGAAACTAGCATCGACGTAACCCTTTACGACGAGCTCTTCGTCACCTCCATAAACGAGAAACATATCCTTAGTCCTCTTCAGGTACTTCAGGATATTCTTGACCGCTGTCCAGTGTTCCATGCCGGGATTACTTTGGTACCTTCCTACCAAACTTACGGCAAGGTTTACATCAGGTCTGGTACACAGCATGGCATACATAATAGACCCTATGGCCGAGGCATAGGGGACGACACTCATCTTTTCTCTATCTTCTGCCGTGGTCGGGCATTGAGCCGTGCTCAATTGCACACCTTGCAATACAGGCAAGAACCCCTTCTTGGACTGATCCATATTGAACTTCTTCAATATCTTGTCAAGGTACGTACTTTGTGAAAGACCAATGAGGCGTCTTGATCTATCTCTATAGATCTTGATGCCTAATATATAAGCAGCTTCTCCAAGGTCCTTCATTGAAAAACACTTGTTCAAGTAGGCCTTTATGCTTCCCAAGAATTCTATATCATTTCCCATCAACAGTATGTCATCCACATATAATATGAGAAATGCTACAGAGCTCCCACTCACTTTCTTGTAAACACAGGCTTCTCCATAAGTCTGTGTAAACCCAAACGCTTTGATCATCTCATCAAATCGAATGTTCCAACTCCGAGATGCTTGCACCAGCCCATAGATGGAGCGCTGGAGCTTGCATACCTTGTTAGCATTCTTAGGATCGACAAAACCTTCCGGCTGCATCATATACAATTCTTCCTTAAGAAAGCCGTTAAGGAATGCCGTTTTGACGTCCATTTGCCATATCTCATAATCATAGTATGCGGCAATTGCTAACATGATTCGGACGGACTTCAGCTTCGCTACGGGTGAGAAAGTCTCATCGTAGTCAACCCCTTGAACTTGTCGATAACCCTTAGCGACAAGTCGAGCTTTATAGATGGTAACATTACCATCCGCGTCTGTCTTCTTCTTAAAGATCCATTTGTTTTCTATCGCTCGCCGATCATCGGGCAAGTCTGTCAAAGTCCACACTTTGTTTTCATACATGGATCCTATCTCGGATTGCATGGCTTCAAGCCATTTGTCGGAATCTGGGCCCGCCATTGCTTCTTCATAGTTCGAAGGTTCACCGTTGTCTAACAACATGATTTCCAAGACAGGGTTGCCGTACCACTCTGGCGCGGAACGTGTCCTTGTGGACCTACGAAGTTCAGTAGGAGCTTGATCCGAAGTACCTTGATCATCATCATCATTAACTTCCTCTCTAGTCGGTGCAGGCACCACAGGAACATCTTCCTGAGCTGCGCTACTTTCCGGTTCAAGAGGTAGTACTTCATCAAGTTCCACTTTCCTCCCACTTACTTCTTTCGAGAGAAACTCTTTCTCCAGAAAGGACCCGTTCTTGGCAACAAAGATCTTGCCTTCGGATCTGAGGTAGAAGGTATACCCAATGGTTTCCTTAGGGTATCCTATGAAGACGCATTTTTCCGACTTGGGTTCGAGCTTTTCAGGTTGAAGTTTCTTGACATAAGCATCGCATCCCCAAACTTTTAGAAACGACAGCTTAGGTTTCTTCCCAAACCATAATTCATACGGTGTCATCTCAACGGATTTCGACGGAGCCCTATTTAAAGTGAATGCGGCAGTCTCTAAAGCATAGCCCCAAAATGAGAGCGGTAGATCGGTAAGAGACATCATAGATCGCACCATATCCAATAGAGTGCGATTACGACGTTCGGACACACCATTTCGCTGAGGTGTTCCAGGCGGCGTGAGTTGTGAAACTATTCCACATTTCCTTAAGTGTGTGCCAAATTCGTGACTCAAATATTCCCCTCCACGATCTGATTGTAAGAACTTTATTTTTCTGTCACGTTGATTCTCAACCTCACTCTCAAATTCCTTGAACTTTTCAAAGGTCTCAGACTTGTGTTTCATTAGGTAGACATACCCATATCTACTCAAGTCATCAGTGAGAGTGAGAACATAACGATAGCCACCGCGAGCCTCAACACTCATTGGACCGCACACATCAGTATGTATGATTTCCAATAAGTTGGTTGCTCGCTCCATTGTTCCGGAGAACGGAGTCTTGGTCATCTTACCCATGAGGCATGGTTCGCACGTGTCAAATGATTCGTAATCAAGAGACTCCAAAAGTCCATCTGCATGGAGCTTCTTCATGCGTTTGACACCAATGTGACCAAGACGGCAGTGCCACAAGTATGTGGGACTATCATTATCAACCTTACATCTTTTGGTATTCACACTATGAATATGTGTAACACTACGTTCGAGATTCATTAAGAATAAACCATTAACCAGCGGGGCATGACCATAAAACATATCTCTCATATAAATAGAACAACCATTATTCTCGGATTTAAATGAGTAGCCATCTCGAATTAAACGAGATCCTGATACAATGTTCATGCTCAAAGCTGGCACTAAATAACAATTATTGAGGTTTAAAACTAATCCCGTAGGTAAATGTAGAGGTAGCGTGCCGACGGCGATCACATCGACCTTGGAACCATTCCCGACGCGCATCGTCACCTCGTCCTTTGCCAGTCTCCGTTTATTCCGCAGCTCCTGCTTTGAGTTACAAATATGAGCAACCGCACCGGTATCAAATACCCAGGAGCTACTACGAGTGCTGGTAAGGTACACATCAATAACATGTATATCACATATACCTTTGGTGTTGCCGGCCTTCTTGTCCGCCAAGTACTTGGGGCAGTTCCGCTTCCAGTGACCACTTCCCTTGCAATAAAAGCACTCAGTCTCAGGCTTGGGTCCATTCTTTGGCTTCTTCCCGGCAACTGGCTTACCGGGCGCGGCAACTCCCTTGCCGTCCTTCTTGAAGTTCTTCTTACCCTTGCCTTTCTTGAACTTAGTGGTTTTATTCACCATCAACACTTGATGTTCCTTTTTGATCTCCACCTCCGCTGATTTCAGCATTGAATATACCTCAGGAATGGTCTTTTCCATCCCCTGCATATTGAAGTTCATCACAAAGCTCTTGTAGCTCGGTGGAAGCGACTGAAGGATTCTGTCAATGACCGCGTCATCCGGGAGATTAACTCCCAGCTGAGTCAAGCGGTTGTGTAACCCAGACATTTTGAGTATGTGCTCACTGACAGAACTATTTTCCTCCATCTTACAACTGAAGAACTTGTCGGAGACTTCATATCTCTCGACCCGGGCATGAGCTTGGAAAACCATTTTCAGCTCTTCGAACATCTCATATGCTCCGTGTTGCTCAAAACGCTTTTGGAGCCCCGGTTCTAAGCTGTAAAGCATGCCGCACTGAACGAGGGAGTAATCATCAGCACGCTGCTGCCAAGCGTTCATAACGTCTTGGTTCTCTGGGATGGGTGCGTCACCTAGCGGTGCTTCTAGGACATAATCTTTCTTGGCAGCAATGAGGATGATCCTCAGGTTCCGGACCCAGTCCGTATAGTTGCTGCCATCATCTTTCAGTTTGGTTTTCTCTAGGAACGCGTTGAAGTTGAGGGCAACATTAGCGTGGGCCATTTGATCTACAAGACATATTGTAAAGATTTTAGACTAAGTTCATGATAATTAAGTTCATCTAATCAAATTATTCAATGAACTCCCACTCAGATAGACATCCCTCTAGTCATCTAAGTGAAACATGATCCGAGTCAACTAGGCCGTGTCCGATCATCACGTGAGACGGACTAGTCAACATCGGTGAACATCTTCATGTTGATCGTATCTTCTATACGACTCATGTTCGACCTTTCGGTCTCTTGTGTTCCGAGGCCATGTCTGTACATGCTAGGCTCGTCAAGTCAACCTAAGTGTTTTGCATGTGTAAATCTGTCTTACACCCGTTGTATGTGAACGTTAGAATCTATCACACCCGATCATCACGTGGTGCTTCGAAACAACGGACTTTCGCAACGGCGCACAGTTAGGGGGAACACTTTCTTGAAATTATTATAAGGGATCATCTTACTTACTACCGTCGTACTAAGCAAATAAGAAGCAAAATATGATAAACATCACATGCAATCAAATAGTGACATGATATGGCCAGTATCATATTGCTCCTTTGATCTCCATCTTCGGGGCGCCATGATCATCTTCGTCACCGGCATGACACCATGATCTCCATCATCATGATCTCCATCATCGTGTCTTCATGAAGTTGTCACGCCAACGATTACTTCTACTTCTATGGCTAACGTGTTTAGCAATAAAGTAAAGTAATTTACATGGCGTTATTCAATGACACGCAGGTCATACAAAAATAAAGACAACTCCTATGGCTCCTGCCGGTTGTCATACTCATCGACATGCAAGTCGTGATTCCTATTACAAGAACATGATCAATCTCATACATCACATATATTTCATTCATCACATCCTTTTGGCCATATCACATCACAAGGCATATGCTGCAAAAACAAGTTAGACGTCCTCTAATTGTTGTTGCATGTTTTTACGTGGCTTCTATAGGTTTCTAGCAAGAACGTTTCTTACCTACGTAAAACCACAACGTGATATGCCAATTTCTATTTACCCTTCATAAGGACCCTTTTCATCGAATCCGATCCGACTAAAGTGGGAGAGACAGACACCCGCTAGCCACCTTATGCAACTAGTGCATGTCAGTCGGTGGAACCTGTCTCACGTAAGCGTACGTGTAAGGTCGGTCCGGGCCGCTTCATCCCACGATGCCGCCGAAACAAGATAAGACTAGTAGTGGCAAGAAAATTGACAACATCTACGCCCACAACAAGTTTGTGTTCTACTCGTGCATAGAAACTACGCATAGACCTAGCTCATGATGCCACTGTTGGAGATCGTTGCAGAAATTAAAAAATTCTACGCATCACCAAGAACAATCTATGGAGTCTTCTAGCAACGAGAGGGAAAAGAGTGCATCTACATACCCTTGTAGATCGCGAGCGGAAGCGTTCAAGTGAACGGGGTTGATGGAGTCGTACTCATCGTGATCCAAATCACCGATGACCGAGCGCCGAACGGACGGCACCTCCGCGTTCAACACACGTACGGGTGGGGAGACGTCTCCTCCTTCTTGATCCAGCAAGGGGAGGGAGAGGTTGATGGAGATCCAGCAGCACGACGGCGTGGTGGTGGAAGCAGCGGGGATCTCGGCAGAGCTTCGCCAAGCTCAGCGAGAGGGAGAGGTGTCAAGGGAGGGAGAGGGAGGCGCCAGGGGCTTGGGGTGCTGCTCCCATGCGCCTCCCCACTATATATAGGGGTGGAGGGGGCTGGTTTCTTGCCCTCCAAGTCCATTGGGGCGTTGGCAAAGGTGGGGGAAAGAAATCCCATCATTTCCCTTCCCCACCGATTGTTATCCCCCTTTTTTAGGGATCTTGATCTTATCCCTTCGGGATATGATCTTATTCCTTCTAAGGTGGGATCTTGGTGCGCCTTGACCAGGGGTGTGGGGCCTTGCCCCCACTACCCACGTTCATGTGGGTCCCCCCATGCAGGTGGGCCCCACTTCGGAACCTTCTAGAACCTTCCCGGTACAATACCGAAAAATCCCGAACATTTTCCGGTGGCCAAAATAGGACTTCCCATATATAAATCTTTACCTCCGGACCATTCCGGAACTCCTCGTGACGTCCGGGATCTCATCCGGGACTCCGAACAACTTTCGGTTAACCGCATACTAATATCTCTACAACTCTAGCGTCACCGAACCTTAAGTGTGTAGACCCTACGGGTTCGGGAGACATGCAGACATGACCGAGACGACTCTCCGGTCAATAACCAACAGCGGGATCTGGATACCCATGTTGGCTCCCACATGTTCCACGATGATCTCATCGGATGAACCACGATGTCGAGGATTCAATCAATCCCGTATACAATTCCCTTTGTCAATCGGTACGTTACTTGCCCGAGATTCGATCGTCGGTATCCCAATACCTTGTTCAATCTCGTTACCGGCAAGTCACTTTACTCGTACCGTAATGCATGATCCCGTGACCAAACACTTGGTCACATTGAGCTCATTATGATGATGCATTACCGAGTGGGCCCAGAGATACCTCTCCGTCATACGGAGTGACAAATCCCAGTCTCGATTCGTGCCAACCCAACAGACACTTTCGGAGATACCCGTAGTGCACCTTTATAGCCACCCATTTACGTTGTGACGTTTGGCACACCCAAAGCACTCCTATGGTATCCGGGAGTTGCACAATCTCATGGTCTAACGAAATGATACTTGACATTTGGAAAAGCTCTAGCAAACGAACTACACGATTTTGTGCTATGCTTAGGATTGGGTCTTGTCCATCACATCATTCTCCTAATGATGTGATCCCGTTATCAATGACATCCAATGTCCATAGTCAGGAAACCATGACTATCTGTTGATCAACGAGCTAGTCAACTAGAGGCTCACAAGGGACATGTTGTGGTCTATGTATTCACACATGTATTACGATTTCCGGATAACACAATTATAGCATGAACAATAGACAATTATCATGAACAAGGAAATATAATAATAACCATTTTATTATTGCCTCTATGGCATATTTCCAGCAGGAAGTTGCTGAAGATCAAGAGGAACCAGTGCCCGATGATGATGATCTCCGCCGGGTCATTGGCGATGCAAGGACGCAATGCGAAAGTCAAAAGGAGAAGCTGAAGTTCGATCGCATGTTAGAGGATCACAAAAAAGGGCTGTACTCCAATTGCGAAGATGGCAACACAAAGCTCGATACCGTACTGGAATTGCTGCAGTGGAAGGCAGAGAATGTTGTGCCTGACAAAGGATTTGAGAAGCTATTGAAAATATTGAAGAAGAAGCTTCCAAAGGATAACGAATTGCCCGACAGTACATACGCAGCAAAGAAGGTCGTATCCCCTCTAGGATTGGAGGTGCAGAAGATACATGCATGCCCTAATGACTGCATCCTCTACCGCGGTGCGTACAAGGATCTGAACGCATGTCCGGTATGCGGTGCATTGCGGTATAAGATCAGACGAGATGACCCTGGTGATGTTGACGGCGAGCCCCCTAGGAAGAGGGTTCCTGCGAAGGTGATGTGGTATGCTCCTATAATACCACGGTTGAAACGTCTGTTCAGAAACGAAGAGCATGCCAAGTTGATGCGATGGCACAGTGAGGACCGTAAGAAAGACGGGAAGTTGAGAGCACCCGCTGACGGGTCGCAGTGGAGAAAAATCGAGAGAAAGTATTGGGCTGAGTTTGCAGCTGACCCAAGGAACATATGGTTTGGTTTAAGCGTGGATGGCATTAATCCTTTCGGGGAGCAGAGCAGCAATCACAGCACCTGGCCTGTCACTCTATGTATGTATAACCTTCCTCCTTGGATGTGCATGAAGCGGAAGTTCATTATGATGCCAGTTCTCATCCAAGGCCCTAAGCAACCCGGCAACGACATTGATTTGTACCTAAGGCCATTAGTTGAAGAACTTTTACAGCTGTGGAATGGAAACGGTGTACGTACGTGGGATGAGCACAAACAGGAGGAATTTAACTTGCACGCGTTACTGTTTGTAACCATCAACGATTGGCCCGCTCTCAGTAACCTTTCAGGACAGACAAACAAGGGATACCATGCATGCACGCACTGTTTAGATGACACTGAAAGTATATACTTGGACAAATGCAGGAAGATTGTGTACCTGGGCCATCGTCGATTTCTTTCGACCAACCATCAATGTCGAAAGAAAGGCAAGCATTTCAAAGGCGAGGCAGATCACCGGAAGAAGCCCGCCATGCGTACCGGTGATCACGTACTTGCTATGGTCAATGATTTACACGTAATCTTTGGAAAGGGTCCCGGCGGACTAGCTGTTCTGAATGACGCTGAGGGACACGCACCCATGTGGAAGAAGAAATCTATATTTTGGGACCTAACCTACTGGAAAGAGCTAGAGGTCCGCTCTTCAATCGACGTGATGCACGTGACGAAGAACCTTTGCGTGAACCTGCTAGGCTTCTTGGGCGTGTATGGGAAGACAAAAGATACACCTGAGGCACGGGAGGACCTGCAACGTTTGCACGAAAAAGACGGCATGCCTCCGAAGCAGTATGAAGGTCCAGCCAGCTACGCTCTTACGAAAGAAGAGAAAGAAATCTTCTTTGAATGCTTGCTCAGTATGAAGGTCCCGACTGGCTTCTCGTCGAATATAAAGGGAATAATAAATATGCCAGAGAAAAAGTTCCAGAACCTAAAGTCTCATGACTGCCACGTGATTATGACGCAACTGCTTCCGGTTGCATTGAGGGGGCTTCTACCGGAAAACGTCCGATTAGCCATTGTGAAGCTATGTGCATTCCTCAATGCAATCTCTCAGAAGGTGATCGATCCAGAAATCATACCAAGGCTAAGGAGTGATGTGGTGCAATGTCTTGTCAGTTTCAAGCTGGTGTTCCCACCATCCTTCTTCAATATCATGACGCACGTCCTAGTTCATCTAGTCGACGAGATTGTCATTCTGGGGCCCGTATTTCTACACAATATGTTCCCCTTTGAGAGGTTCATGGGAGTCCTAAAGAAATATGTCCGTAACCGCGCTAGGCCAGAAGGAAGCATCTCCATGGGCCATCAAACAGAGGATGTCATTGGGTTTGTGTTGACTTCATTCCTGGCCTTAAGAAGATAGGTCTTCCTAAATCGCGGTATGAGGGGAGACTGACTGGAAAAGGCACGCTTGAAGGGGACTCAATAATATGCAGGGACGGATATTCTTGGTCTCAAGCACACTACACAGTTCTACAGAACTCTACCTTGGTGACCCCGTATGTCGATGAACACAAGAACAGTCTGCGCACCAAACATCCGGAGCAGTGTGACGACTGGATTACATGTGAACACATCAGGACTTTCAGCAGTTGGTTGGAAACACGTCTCAGAGGTGACACCACTGTTTGTGATGAGTTGTACTCGTTGTCCAGGGGACCATCTTCGACTGTATTGACTTACAAAGGATACGAGATAAATGGGAATACATTTTACACGATCGCCCAAGATCAAAAGAGCACCAACCAAAACAGCGGTGTCCGCTTTGATGCAGCAACCGAGAGGGGAAAGGACACATATTATGGTTACATAATGGACATATGGGAACTTGACTACGGACATGATTTTAAGGTCCCTTGTTTAAGTGCAAATGGGTCAATCTGTCAGGAGGCGGGGTACAGGTAGACCCACAGTACGGAATGACAACAGTGGATCTGAACAATCTTGGGTACACTGATGAACCGTTCGTCCTAGCCAATGATGTGGCACAGGTTATCTATGTGAAGGACATGTCTACCAGACCGAGAAAAAGAAAAGATAAGGAAGCGAATACATCATACGATGAGCCAAAGCGCCACATAGTTCTTTCAGGAAAAAGGGACATTGTGGGAGTGGAGGGCAAGACAGACATGTCTAAAGATTATGAAAAGTTTCATGAAATTCCTCCCTTCAATGTCAAGGCTGACCCAAGCATCCTGATAAACGATGAAGATTATCCATGGTTACAGCGCAATAAGCAAATGACACAAGCGAAGAAAAAGTGAAGACTTTCTCCCGCAACTATTATGATGATACCATGCCAACTTTGTAACAGACGAGTATGATACCATTGTCCGTTTTGTACACGAAGTGCATCTAGTTTTTGCCGTAACTCTCTCAACTTTCTTGCACATGCTATGTGGATGAAATGATGATACCATGCCAACTTTCAACCTTTTCAGAGTTCATTTGAAATGCTTTTCAATTTTAGGGTCTTATAGCTCAAAATAATTAGTAAATGCATGAAAAATAACAAATGAATTCAGAAAGGGTTGAAAATTGATGATGTCGCTTTGAATGGTGCATTTTGAACACACAAAAAGTCAGGAGTTCAAATAAGTTTAAAAAAATGAAATCCCTTTGTAACAGACGAGTTTCCGTATGAAATCCTGATACTTCGAAAGAGATTGTCCGTTTTGTACACGAAGTGCATCTAGTTTTTGCTGTAACCCTCTCAACTTTCTTGCACATGCTATGTGGATGAAATGATGATACCATGCCAACTTTCAACCTTTTCAGAGTTCATTTGAAATGCTTTTCAATTTTAGGGTCTTATAGCTCAAAATAATTAGTAAATGCATGAAAAATAACAAATGA